>NC_143132.1:36716893-37019924 GCF_059928025.1 Delphinapterus leucas
CAGCAAAAGCAGTTCTAAGAGGGAGGTTTATAGCAATATGAGCCTACCTCAAGAAAAAAGAAAAAGTTCAAATAAACAATCTAAATTTAAACCTAAAGAAACTAGAGAATGAAGAACAAACACAACCGAAAGTTAGTAGGAGGAAAGAAATCATAAAGATAAGAGCAGAAATAAATGAAACAGAAACAAAGAAAACAATAGCAAATATCAATAAATCTAAAAGCTGGTTCTTTGAGAAGATAAACAAAAGTGATAAACCTTTAGCCAGACTCATCAAGAAAAAAAGGGAGAGGACACAAATCAAAAAATTATTAATGAAAAAGGAGAAGTTACAATGGACACCTCAGAAATACAAAGCATCCTAAGAGACTGCTACAAACAACTCTATGCCAATAAAATGGACAACCTGGAAGAAATGGACACATTCTTAGAAAAGTATAACCTTCCAAGACTGAACCAGGAAGAAATAGAAAATATGAACAGAAAAATTGTGAGTAATGAAATTGAAACTGTGATTAATAATCTTCCAACAAACAGAAGTCCAGGACCAGATGGCTTCACAGGCGAATTCTATAACACATTTAGAGAAGAGCCAACACCCATCTTTCTCAAACTCTTCCAAAGAATTGCAGAGGAAGGAACACTCCCAAACTCATTCTATGCGGCCACCATCACCTTGATACCAAAACTAGGCAAAGATACTTCAAAAAAAGAAAATTACAAACCAATATCACTGATGAATATAGATGCAAAAATCCTCAACAAAATACTAGCAATCAGAATCCAACAACACATTAAAAGGATCAAACACCATGATCAAGCGGAATTTATCCCAGGGACACAAGGATTCTTCAGTATATGCAAATCAATCAGTGTGATACACCACATTAACAACTTGAAGAATAATAACCATATGATCAACTCAATAGATGCAAAAAAAGCTTTTGACAAAATTCAACACTGATTTATGATAGAAACCCTCCAGAAAGTGGGCATAGAGGGAACCTACCTGAACATAATAAAGGTCATATATGGCAAACCGACAGCAAGTATCATTCTCAATGGTGAAAAACTGAAAGTATTTCCTCTAAGATCAGGAACAAGACAAGGATGCCCACTCTCACCACTATTATTCAACATAGTTTTGGAAGTCCTAGCCACAGCAATCAGAAAAGAAAAAGAAATAAAGCGAATTCAAATTGGAATAGAAGAAGTAAAACTGTTACTTTTATCATCAAAAGTATCATCACTTTGAAGATGACATGATACTATACATAGAGAATCCTAAAAATGCCACCAGAAAAATACTAGAGCTAATCAATGAATTTGGTAAAGTTGCAGGATATAAAATAAATGCACAGAAATATCTTGCATTCCTATATGCTAATGATGAAAACTCTGAAAGAGAAATTAAGGAAACACTCACATTTACCATTGCAACAAAAAGAATAAAATACCTAGGAATAAACCTACCTAGGGAGACAAAAGACCTGTATGCAGAAAACAATAAGACACTAATGAAAGAAATTAAAGATGATACAAACAGATGGAGAGATATACCATGTTCTTGGATTGGAAGAATCAATATTGTGAGAATGACTATACTACCCAAAGTAATCTACAGATTCAATGCAATCCCTATCAACTTACCAATGGCATTTTTTACAGAACTAGAACAAAATATCTTATAATTTGTATGGAGACAAAAAAGACTCTGAAGAGCCAAAGCAATCTTGAGGGAAAAAAATGGAGATGGAGGAATCAGACTCCCTGACTTTAGACTATGCTACAAAGTTGAAGTAATTAAGACAATATGGTATTGGTACAAAAACAGAAATATAGATCAATGGAACAGGACAGAAGCCCAGAGATCAACCCACACACCTATGATCAACTAGTCTATGACAAAGGAAGCAAGGATATACAATGGAGAAAAGACAGTCTCTTCAATAAGTGGTGCTGGGAAAACTGGACAGCTACATGTAAAAGAATGAAATTAGAACACTCCCTAACACCATAAACAAAAATAAATGCAAAATTGATTAAAGACCTAAATGTAAGACCAGACACTAAAAATCTCTTAGTGGAAAACCTAGGAAGAACACTCTGACGTAAATCACAGCAAGATGTTTTTTGATCCACCTCCTAGAGTAATGGAAATAAAAGCAAAAATAAACAAATGGGACCTAGTGAAACTTAAAAGCTTTTGCACAGCAAAGGAAACCATAAATGAGATGAAAAGACAACCCTCAGAATGGGAGAAAATATTTGCAAACGAATCAATGGACAAAGGATTAATCTCCAAAATACATAAACAGCTCATGCAGCTCAATATTAAAAAAACGAACAACCCAATCAAAACATTGGCAGAAGACCTAAATAGACATTTCTCCAAAGAAGACATACAGATGGCCAAGAAGCATGTGAACACCACTAATTATTAGAGAAATGGAAATCAAAACTACAATGAGGTATCACCTCACACCAGTTAGAATAGACATCATCAAAAAATCTACAAGCAACAAATGCTGGAGAGGGTGTGGAGAAAAGGGAACCTTCTTGCACTCTTTGTGGGAATGTAAATTGATACAACCACTATGGAGAACAGTATGGAGGTTCCTTAAAAACTAAATATAGAATTACCATATGACCCAGCAATCTCACTACTGGGCATATACCCAGGGAAAACCATAATTCAAAAATACACATGCACCCAATGTTAATTGCAACACTATTTACAATAGTGAGGTCATGGAAGCAACCTAAATGCCCATTGACAGATGAATGAATAAAGAAGATGTGGTACATATATACAATGGAATATTACTCAGCCATAAAAAGGAACAAAACTGGGTTATTTGTAGAGACGTGGATGGATCTAGAGACTGTCATATAGAGTGAAGTAAGTCAGAAAGAGAAAAGCAAATATCGTATATTAATGCATATATGCGGAACCTAGAAAAATGGTATGGATGAACGGGTTTGCAGAATTGGAGACACAGATGTAGAAAACAAACTTATGGACACCAAGGAGGGAAAGTGGTGAGTGGCGGGGTGGGTGGTGGTGTGATGAACTGGGAGTTTGGGATTGACATATATATATACTAATGTGTATAAAATGGATAACTAATAAGAACCTGCTGTATAAAATTATAAATTATATAAAATTCAAAAAATAATGTCATCTTGTAATTATAGTTATCAGAAATAGAAAACACCATCCCACAGTGAGAAAAACTGTTTTTAAAATGGCAGTTCACAAACCTACATAACTTAATTTTTTCTCTAATCTTTCTTAACTTTATAAAAATAGGTTTGAAAACATTCTGTGAAGAAGCACATTGGTTCCCTGTGCTTTAACGTATGTAGTATCTTCCCAGTGATGAGGATATGTTCTGTGGTGATGAGTCTCTGTTTCACTGTAATCTTTATGAAGTTGAAATTGTATAAATATAATATATTATAATGACTGGAAACATTTTGGGTGGAACTATGAAGTAGTATGTTGTACAGTTCCTGAGAAATATTTTCTTATATAAATACATATTCAAATAATTCTGGTTTCTTTAAATGCCATTATAATGCAAATCTTTTTAAAAGCAGTTATGTAAGAGCTAAGAGTAGTATGTACTATATATGTTTGCTAGAACTGGGGTATAGTGTCATGTATAGCATAAGCACTCATAAAATATTAACACAATAATTATACTTACATATAAAATTATTGAAAATTTTGTTTGGAGCTAAGCAAATGCAAGCCAAATTATAGAATAATTTTTAGATTTATTTCCAATGGATAAAGTTCAGAAAATTTAAACGAAATCTTTGGACTCAATATATATAACTGAAGAGAGCGTTCTTTCAGATCTTGGGCAGTGTCAGGGATCTAAGGCTTGAGTAGATGTGATGAACAATTTGTGCAATGTACCTGCTGTTATGGACCTCTTGTCTGTGTGTGTGTGTGTGTGTGTGTGTGTGTGTGTGTGCAGAGATAGACAGTGACAGTAAAGAAGCAAACCAAAGACAAGGATATTGAATAGTAACATATGCATTGAAGGTAATTTGAAAAAAGAATGGCTGGATTAAAAAGTTCTTAAATTCACAGCTTATATTCACATTTAAGCAGAGACCTGACTGTCCAGACCTAGTAAAAGGATATTTTAGGGAGAAGGAATGGCAAGTACAAAGGGTATAAACTGAGAACAAAGTAATTGGCAAGTAAAGAATTTTAAGTGGGAGCAAGGAAACTACTATATTTTTCTGTAATGGTAGATACATATTATAAATCTGTCCAAACTTCTAGAAGGTACAACACAGAGAGTGAACACTAATGTAAACTATGGATTTTGGGTGATAATGATATGCTGATACACGTTCAAGAATTTTAACAAATGTACCATTCTGGTGGAGGACGTTGATCATATAGAAAGTTATACATATGTGGAGGCAGAGGGCATATGGAAAATCCCTGAATCTTCTGCTCAGTTTTGCTGTGAATCTAAAATTTCTCTTAAAAATAAGTCTAAATAGGCACAGAATTCCAACAAGAAGAAAAAGAATGATGGATTTTACCTTAATAATTAGAAAGTATAAGAGATTGATCAAATGATAAATTACAAGATGCATGGTTTATGTGCCTGAGATCAGAAAATATTCAATATTAAAACCATGGAAACTCATTCAGAAAAAAAAAATCCTCTGAAAGCATAAAGAAGGACAAAAAATAAGCAATGCTTACTCAGGTGGGTTGTTATACTTTTATTTTTTATTTTATTTTATTTATTTATTTTTTTCAGTACGCAGGTCTCTCACTGTTGTGGCCTCTCCCGTTGTGGAGCACAGGCTCCAGACACGCAGGCTCAGCGGCCATGGCTCACAGGCCTAGCTGCTCCGTGGAATGTGGGATCTTCCCAGGCAGAGGCACGAACCCGTGTCCCCTGCATCGGCAGGTGGACTCTCAACCACTGCACCACCAGGGAAGCCTGGGTTGTTATAATTTTAAGGATCTTTTTCTAACTATTTGCATTAAACTTCAAGATTCCCGTCAGACATCACTGTGCAACATTTTTCTGTTTGTTTTGTTTTTGTTTTTCTTACCTTTCACTCCTCCATGCAAACATGCCTCCTTCCTATAGTGGCATGCCACTCTATGAATTATACTGCTGATATAGTCTGAAAACTTTTCAATTGTAGAGACCGTATTTTGACTATATTTCCTTTTCTAAGTATCCAGAAAGTGCCTGTCAGAATTTTAACAACCTATGAATATATATTGGATACTTTAAAAATATTCTATTAGCCATAAGAAGGAGAGAAAGCACAAAAAATACCAACAAAAGACAGAAGAGAGCAATTGCATCTTAAATCCAACCATCAGTAGTTACATAATAAATACTTCAATTAAAAGGGAGAGACACTGGGCTTCCCTGGTTGTGCAGTGGTTGAGAGTCTGCCTGCCCACGCAGGGGACACGGGTTCATGTCCCGGTCCGGGAAGATCCCACATGCCTCGGAGCAGCTGGCCCATGCGCCATTGCCTCTGAGCCTGTGCGTCCGGAGTCTGTGCTTTGTAATGGGAGAGGTCACAGCAGTGAGAGGCCCGCGTACCGCAAAAAAAAAAAAAAAAAAAGGAGAGACAGGGCTTCCCTGTTGGTGCAGTGGTTAAGAATCCGCCTGCAAGTGCAGGGGACATGAGTTCGATCCCTGGTCTGGGAAGATGCCACATGCCGCAGAGCAACTAGGCCTATGCACCACAACTAATGAAGGCCGGGCATCACAACTACTGAAGCCCATGTGCCTAGAGTCCGTGCTCCGCAATGAGAAGTCCACACACCGCAATGAAGAATAGTCCCTGTTCACTGCAACTAGAGAAAGCTTGTGCACAGCAGCGAAGACATGATGCAGCCAAAACTAAATTAATTAATTAATTAAAATAATAATAATAATAAAAGGGAGAGACAGTAATACTGAATACATAAGGAAAACCCAAGCATATGACATAAACAAAAGGATGTAAAAAGTAATAACATGTAAATACTAATCATAAGAAAGTTGCACTTGTGTGAACCTGAAAGTGATTATCTTATTAAATTTTGTACCTTAGGTGCTTCATTGCCTCAGTCGAGCCCTAACCTTGTTCTGAAATCTCTTTCAAGTGACGAGATAGGAAATTATTCTTAACACTGGAGAGCCCCTGGTTTTCAGCACAGTGCAGGCTTTTCTCTTGAACAAATAAAATTTTTTAAAAGTTCTGGCTTGGAGAAAAATATATAGTTGCACTGCGTGTAGAGGAGAGAAATCAGTTTGGTGTTTGACTGATATTAATGTAGATTTTAAATTAATTCTACTTTTTTCATTCCCATGTATCACTCCTCATAGTTGGTATTTTAGTTCAGATACATCAGTCAGAATAACTTCATGTTTAATAGTATTTTTATCACAGTATACGCTGAGCTGTAGATTTCTCAATCCTATTTCAACTTTTACCTACTCCTCCTGTTTTCTATCTTACATTAATTTGTTAATATATATTCCTGTTTTCTTTTCCAGGTAGGTTTTATCATTTTAATCTCCTTATTTTAAAATTAAGTATAAGACGGTACAACTCTAAATCAATTTGTTCCGCATATGCCCTCCCAGTATATCCTTCTCATCTTCAATAAATTCTACTAAAAGTCAAGAATGCTTTGATAACCAAACTTAGTGTGGAAACTAGGGAAGATGATGAGTCTGGGATTAAGTACCATTAGAGAAAATAAAAATGGTATATATGAATTCAAAAGCAATAGTCAATGACAGCTCTAGTATTTGGATATTGACCTCAGGTGCAAATGAGCACCATGGCATATAACAAGCCTTACTTTTTTGCCCAGTGCATTTTTAGCTCCATGATGAAGAATACCACTATCTACTGAAGGTTACTCATATTGTCAGAATTGGATATTTGATGTGGTGGGAGACCATAGTGAGTTCCAGTTTGCCAACATTGATTCCAGTTTGTCCTTATTTAATCCTAGTTCAGGTCCATCTTTCCTATATATAATTTTTAAAAATAAACATGAATATATGCTATTTTTGCTTTATTCTGTAAATGTGATAAATTAGATCTATTGATATTTTTAAATATTTTAATAGAATAAAACCAATCTAGTCATGAGGTATTATATATATAGTTAAATATTATAAAAAATATAATGTATTAAATATTATCTAATATTTTTTCATGAGACTCATATATAATTCTTTTTTCCAGATATTCCTGTCAATTTTTTAAATCAATGCTGTTCTGGCCTCATAAAGGAAACAAGGGAGGGTTCCATATATTCTTCCTTATTTGGATATATTTGCATAACATTGACAATAATGAATTTTTACTCCTTTATAGAATTCATCAGTGAAACCACCTAGGCCTTATGTTTTCTTTGTGAAATATTTTCAATTTAATGTTTCATTTTGAAATTTTGAAATACACAGACATATTTATATTTTTATGTTGGTTTTGGTATTTCTCCAGTAATACATTCATTTAATCTGAATTTTCATTGATATTTACACAAATTTCCTTTAGTATTTTCGTGTGGTCTTCTTAATATCAAAAAAATATGTAGAAAGTCACCTTTTTTGTTTTTGATATTTTTCATTTATTCCCACTCTTTTTGTCGGCAGTTTCACTCACCAATTTTATTAGTGTTTTGAAAGTACTAACTTTTGGGGTTTTTTGACTTTATTATATTGTCATATTCTCTTTCATTAATTTTTTGTATTATTCTCTTTCTTATATTATTCTAGTATTTTTTTATTTAGGTTAAATTTGCTCTTAATTCTTTTTGAGAGAATCATTAGTTTATTTCATTCTTTCAACATTAAAAAAAAATGTACATTTAGGGCTTCCTTGGTGGTGCAGTGGTTGAGAGTCCACCTGTCGATGCAGGGGATGCGGGTTCGTGCCCTCGTCTGGAAGGATCCCACGTACCGCGGAGCGGCTTGGCCTGTGAGCCACAGCCGCTGAGCCTGTGCTTCCGGAGCCTGTGCTCCACAACGGGAGAAGCCACAGCAGTGAGAGGCCCGTGTACTGCAAAAAAAAATATATATATATATATATACATTTAAGGGTATCAATTTTCCTCCAAGGTTAACTTTAGAAGGTATCATCAGCCTTTAAGAAAATATTTAACTGTCATTAGGCCAAAATATTTTCTAATTCTCATTTTATTTCCTCACTGTGCCTGAATTTATGGCTTTATATTTTTCATATTTTTTTAAAAATTCTCAACTATTATCTCTTTGATCAGTTTTATTCTCTCATCTTTTTTTTTAGTCCACATGTTCTCTGAGTCTATTATTCACATATTTTCCATTTATTATATTCTGATTTGTACTTTTCATCTTTTTGTGTTTCTAGATTTTATTATGGTTATTTCCTTCTGATTTTTTCGAGTTCAACAATATTTTCTTCAGCCAGCTCTGCCTGGCTGTCAAACATGTTCACTGAATTCTTATATTTTCATTTCTAGAATTCTGTTTTACTCTTTCATAGATTTTAGTCCTCTACCAACTTTCTCAATCTTTTATATCCTTGAACATATTAACAACATTTCCTAAAGCCTCTGTCTCTGAATCTCTTTTATCTGTGAAATCTTTCTTTTTTATTCATATGATCTTTCTCTTCTTGGGTCTGGTTTGATTCCTTACCAGTTATGGTGTTAAAATTACAGATAAAATAGAGGTTTTTTTATGATATTTTTATTTTAAAAATTTACATTTTTATGTTGCAAGTTGCTTAAGCACTGGTATTCAACATCAAGTGAAAGCAGTTTCAGGATTGAAATTAATTGAAACAAGGTATTGGTCTCTCCATGAACTTCTCTATGTTTCCTTTGCCCTTGATACTAAGTTTTAGACTTAAGTTCTCTACTAGACATGGAGAGTTTCATAATTTTCCACATTTGGTGTTACTGTACTCCAGTTAATTGTATTCCTACAAGACTCTCAAAAGTTTCAAATATCTTCTTAGCATCTGGTCACCTTATTTTTGAATTGTTATACCCCCATATAAGAAACACAGACTCAATGCTACAAGTTCACATTTGTGAGCCTATATATTTTTTCTAAATCCTGATATAATATTCTTCACTGCCTTCTTGACTTTCTGATTCCTTTGGTTAGATATTTTCAAAATCTTTATTAGCTTTTCCAGTTGTTGTCAGTGAGAGTTTTATTCAAATTAACTAATACGATTATTAGGTAACAGAATTCCTGAAACACACATATTTTAGCTAATTTTCCCATCCTCTCTTCAGTATAGGTGATATCACATAACCACAGAGATGTATGAAGAAATGATTTGTGGGACTTCCAGGCTGTGTATTAAAATACAGGTGCTCTCATCATAGTCCTTCCTTTTTTTATATCTTGCATGCTTGCAGTTATACAGGGCAGAAACAGAGCTTTGACCATGCACATGGGAATTACACTTCAGATGATTTTGAAGGAAACAGAATCCTTATTTGATTGTGGAGCATAGTCTGATTGTTCACCTTTAGACTGCAATGTGAGTAACAGTAAACTTTATATACTTACACAACTCCATTTTGAGGTACCAACTATTACAAAAGTTTGGACTTTACTCAAAATAATACAAAACCTAGATAAAATATTGAGTAGGGGTTTAAACATATAAGTTAGGAGTTCAGTGGAAAGGTCTGAGCTGGAGATAAAAGTGCAAGAGCCATTCATATAGAGAGTTCATTTAATGCCAAAAAGCTAGATGATATCATTTAGAGAGTGTATCTAGATACAGAAGAGAACAAAGTATTGAGCCATGGGATGCATGACAGCTTTGACACATAAAGATTTGACTATAGGGGCTTCCCTGGTGGCGCAGTGGTTGAGAGTCCGCCTGCTGATGCAGGGGACACGGGTTCGTGCCCCGGTCCGGGAAGATCCCACATGCCACGGAGCAGCTGGGCCCGTGAGCCATGGCCGCTGAGCCTGCGCATCCGGAGCCTGTGCTCTGCAACGGTAGAGGCCACAAGAGTGAGAGGCCCACGTACTGAAAAAAAAAAAAAAAAAAAGATTTGACTATAAATAAGCCATATATCTGAGAAAAAGAGGCAAGTGAGGTTGAAGGAGGTACAAGGTTGAGTGAAAATCTCAGCATTCAAAGAAAGAAGAGGTATTTTTTTAAGGTATGTCAACAGTATCAAATGCTGCCAATAAATGAAGAGTTTATCATAAATTTAGCTTCTGAAGGTCATTAGTGATATTGACAAAAGTTGTTTTGATAGAATGGTGGGGTGAAAGCCTGATGGGTATTCATTGATAAAATAATGAGAATAAAGAAAATGGAGAGAACAATCATCGGTTGATACTATTCTTTTGAAAAATTTTAGTGCTAAGTTGAACAGAGGAAGAGGACAGATTTTGGGGGAGGAAGTAGTTTCAAGGAATGTTTTTATTTAAATGTGACTGATACCATGTTGTATAAGCTTATGGGAATAATACAGAAAAGGGGGAAACATTGAGGAGTAGGTTTTGGTTAAAATAAGGAACGTTCATTGCTTTAACAGAAGACAAGTATATGGGTGACAGGCACAGGTATGCTGGTAGACTTAAAATTATGACAATATAGGAATAATGATCATTTCTACTTTTTATGATTTATTCTTTCTACTCTTTTAGTGAATCAAGAATAAAGGTAAATACTTGAGAGTAATCAGGGAAGATATATATTGGAGGCTGAAGGAGAAAGAGGACTTTTTCAAGAGTCAGATAAAGGAGTAAAAGAACTTAGGAACTAGAAATATGAACAAACTTCTACTCTCTTAGCCTACTTGGGTATATTTAAGCATAAATTTCTATTAGATGTCAATAGGGATTTATATTTTTCTCTAGGCCTGGATTAAGAAGAGTAATTTATTTAATTAGGTTGGGTTTTTTGACAGTTAAGTAAAATGTTTGAGCAACAGACAAAAAAGCTGTTGATTGGGTGATTATAATGATGGAAAGTGGAACCTAAACCAGTTAAAGAAAGCAGGGATTTGAGGAGCATGAGGAAGAGTAAAAAGTGGTATATACAAAAGATTGAATAGCTAGACCGTGTCAATAAGTAATTAGATTCAGAGTCACAGAACTAAATACAGTAAACAACAAAAAGAGGAGTGAGTCGTTAGAAAGGAACATCATTAACAGTATATGCTAGTGTCAGATGCCATGGGAGATTCAAATTTGAATTTATTTTTATCAGTAAAAATTCACCAATATTTCAAATGGATTCATTAACAGGCTATATTTTGGATGTTGTGATGAAGTTTTCATCTTCTGTTTCATTCCTTAAAGCATATATTTTAACTGACATTTAAATATGGTAAAAAATTTGACTTCTAAAGAGGTGACATCTTCACAAAGTAACCTTGTTCAATATTTATTTATTTTTTTTATAAAACATCACTGGTTCAGTTTTAGAGCATTGTTCCTTATCTTTTTAACTCTGTAATTTTCATTCAGATCTTTGTAGTTCTTTTTCTCTATAGAAGTTTTATAATTTATTTTTTACGTAAAGACTAAGTTCTTTATCTGCTCACTATGATATTCCAGGTAAATTAATTTGTATCATTCATTTGAGGATAACTTTTCTGTTCAAGCTGTATTTTTTATTACCTGAATTTGCCATGTTTCCATTCTTTGAGTTTGTTCTTATGTTAAACTGGATACAAGTAATACATATTATGGTGATATATAAATAAGGGAGTATCATAATCAAGAAGCCCTATAAATTATTTTATTTTAAAAATTTTTTTTTTTTGCGGTATGCGGGCCTCTCACTGTTGTGGTTTCTCCCGTTGCGGAGCACAGGCTCCGGACGTGCAGGCTCAGCGGCCATGGCTCACAGGCCTAGCCACTCCGCAGCATGTGGGATCCTCCCAGACGGGAGCACGAACCCGTGTCCCCTGCATCAGCAGGCAGACTCCCAACCACTGCACCACCAGGGAAGCCCTATAAATTTTTTTAATACATGGTTTCCTTTAACAGATGAATGATGTGGAATTCTTTTCTCACAAAATGACTCAGCCTACCTTCTGACATATTCAAATATTTAAAACACTTTGTCACAGCATGCCTGCATTTGTATATCATATTACATTTTATATGAAAATTGTAATCAAGTCATTTGTAGCAAATAATTGCCCAAATCAGAAATGCAAAATATGCTTCAGATTATAAAGTTCCCTTTTTACTGCAAATGATTGGACAAGAGACAAGCTAGTCCTGTCACTACATTTCTTTATACCTGTCAGCCTTTAGATATCTAGCCAGTAATAAAAGTTTTATTTCTTCTCAAAGGAGAGCTTTAATAATAGATTAGTGATAAGTTTTAATGCTGTTTGGTACTTTGCCTTTAATTTATTCATTCCATTTCATTTCATATCTCTTAGATTTCTTCCTATACCCATCATCATGTCAGTTAACTATTCTATTTCTACACTGTTTAAGTGTATTATTGAGGTTTTTGTGTTTTCTTTTAATCAAAGACAGCATAATTAGTACAGATTTCACATTTTACATAATCTCTAAATTGTAGCTATAATTAAAATAAAAATACTCTTTTAAAGGAACCTTGTGATAATACATTTAAGGGTGCAAGATAACAAAATTTGTGAAAAAACAGTAGAATTTTATAGTTCCTAAGTTTAGGAAAATGTAGTAACACAGATAATTGGGTTTGTCTTTCAGTGTCCTAATTACCAGTATGTTAAATGGAATTTTGTGACATCTGTGATGTGTGTGTGTGTGTTTGTGTGTGTGTGATTGTGGTGGTGGGTCTCATCAAACAATTGTAAATACTGACTTGATTTGTGCTTAATCTCAATCTAAACTCCCCACGTGATTAAACACATCTACTTAAAGATTATATTTTTTTGAATAGCTTTCATTTCTTTTTTTTCTTCCAAGATGGTAATTTTGTGTTTTTCAATTATATTAAAATTTATTGCTCTATCTTTTCAAAATAAAACATTTTCCAGGTTTTGTTACAACTATACATTTCATTAACATCCCATTTAGCTTTTAAACTATATAATTAGTAAAGTGTTAATACAATATCATCTATAAATGATCCAAGCCTATTGTTTAGAGATATATCTATTGTTAGTCCATATGCTTTCCCACAGTCAAGTTTTAGAATAAGGCATATTAATTTTCAAATATTTTTTCCTAAATGTATTTTAAGAAGTTATTGAACCAATAATTTAATTGTTCCATGACAGATTCCCTTTGATCAATTTGCAGAGTGTTTTAAATACTGTTCTTTCAATTTCTATTTAACTACATTTATAATAGTTTCCTTTATTAAAATAAAGTGTTTTGTTGATTTGGAGTCAATTTTTTTAAGTTTCTTGTAGTTTAAGTCAACATAAGAATCTTGTTAGTATGTAATTACTATTTACACTAAGTAAGTTCCCCCTCCAATTTTTTAGTTCTTAACATTATATCTTTATAAGCATTAACATTATATTTTTAAAATTACATTATCCTATTTCACAAAAAATACAATAGGAGATTTCTTACCTGGCCTCCACTTAAATGTTTTGCCCTATTAACTGAATTTGTTTATAATTAATTTATTTAATTTATTTTTGGCTGCTTTGGGTCTTTGTTGCTGCGTGTGGGCTTTCTCTAGTTGTCGTGGGTGGGGGCTACTCTTTGTTGTGGTGTGCAGGCTTCTCATCACTGAGGCTTCTCTTGTTGCAGAATATGGGCTCTAAGTCTGTAGGCTCAGTAGCTGTGGCACACAGGCTTAGTTGCTCTGCAGCATGTGGGATCTTCCCGGACCAGGGCTCAAACTCGTGTCCCCTGCATTGGCAAGCAGATTCTTAACCACTGCGTCACCAGGGAAGCTCCCCTATTAACTGATTATTACATTCCCTCTTTAAACTACTAACTAAAATGTAAGGTAAACACACTGACGGGAATTAGACTACTCTCTACTATAATCCACACTTCTACTCACACCTATTAGTTGTTACATACCAATAGTTGTATCTATTCCAAAAAAATGATTTTATCAGGCATACTGTTACTGTAATTACTTAATTCAAATAAATATTATGTAAATCCATTAAATATGAGTGTGAAGAGGAAGAGAACATTGGTTTTATGCAAACTTAGTTGAGTTCTTAGAAATGATTTACAAAGTTGAGAAGTTGGATAATATTCTGACATACTTAGTGTGAGTGCAAACACTAAGTGTTTGGGAAGGTAAATATTATAATTCAGATATTTTTTCCCACTAAATTTGCTTTGTAAGTGTCAAGAACCATGAAGAAGACCTACCTCCACTTTAAAGATCTAAACTAGAAATCAAGAATTAATGCATTTTAGGCTGCAGTTTATGCCAGAGAGACAATTCCTGTCAAAGAAACAATATTTGCAGAAAAGGTCTGGCCTGAGTAGCACATGGTTTTAATTACTTCACAAGTTGGCACTCTCCATCCTGGCCACTACTCATATCACTAAGGTAGACTTTCCTTTGACAAGCGAGGTGTTTGGGACCTAAAAAGGTATTATTTGGGGTAAAATCTTAATGTTTTCAGTTTCAGCTGATGCTAACACTTACAGAAAGTAATCCTTATGATTTGAAGCTATTCTTCACACTATGAAAGAATTACAGATTTGGAAGTGATCTTACAGTAATTTAATCCAACTATATTCTCTATGCATGTATCTAATTTAAGACTATCTTGAGAATAGTATTTGAAAGTTTAATGCTTCATTTTGTCTGTGAATATTTCAAATTTTTTGCATGAATTAACTATTGCTGACATACAGATTCCCTCAAAACTGTTGTCTTAAAACAAGAACAGTGGAATATTTCTCAAAATTATGTGGGTTGGCTGGCTGGCTGGATCCACTATTGAATGTGCTTAGACTCACTCATGTGGCTGCTGTCAGCAAGAGGAACAGCTTGTCTAGAATATCTGAGATGGCCCCACTCATAAATGTGCAGAGAGAGTGGCTGTCAGCTGTGACATGTTTGTTCTAATCCAAATCCCCAGTGACCTCTTAATCTGCAGTAAACAAGAGTAGCTCCTTTACTTTGTCAGTCTCAGGACAATATCACATGGAAGTCAGGTGTGGAAGCTATAAGGCCTTTTTAAACCTAAGCTCTGGAACTTGCACAACATAATCTCTACCATATACTATGGCCAATGCAAATCACAAGGCCAGCATAGTTTCATAGTGTTGGGAAATAGAGTTCAACACTTCAGAAGGAGCTACAAAATACTGTAGCTTTGTTTTTGAATCTATCACATTTTGAGGTTTTTTTTTTAATTAGACAGTGATTTTCTTTTAGGTCTTCACCAATTAACCTTTTACAACCTTTACTCGCATATATACCTAATCTAATGTTCAACATGACAGTCCTGTGGGTATATAGACATGACTGTGTAGCTACCAGCTATGATCGCTCCTCAGATCCTTCACTTCCAATAACAGGGCTGTAATTCCCATCAACATTTTATCCTCTGTCTTCTGTATGTATTTATCCATTCTCTTTTCATTTATTTTAAATAGTTGTCACCAAAGTACTAAACTATCCCATTTTACTCAAGAATTATTCATTTCAATGACATATTTCTGAAATTCTCAACCACTGGAATGGACTGGCTTTTTCTTACATAAATTCTCTCTTCCTAAAAAACATCATGTATTCAAACACAGTCACTGATAATAAAGCAAAAGTATACTAGAAAAAAAGTAATAGTCTCTAAGAATTGTTACAGTAATATTGCAACTTATGTACCATGTCAGTTCTTTTTAGAATATGTACTCATATTTTATTACTTTAGCAGAAAATATATATTAAGTCACATAACAAAAAAACATGTTCATTAAGATATATTTTACTTCTTCAAATACTTATTTGTATATTTGTACCATTGTCTTTCATGAAAATGTCTTGTAAGTCATTATAAAACACCATCATATAAAATATTTTAAAATGAAACAATGTGGTTAAAATAATAAAACTATATAAAATAAGGCCACGGATGATTGATCAGGCTAAAAGAGGAGTCTTGGATAATTTCAAGCACCATGACCAAGATAAAGATTAGAGAGTAAAAATGCAGTGCCAAGATCTTCCACATAGCTGAGGAAAATGATTGCTGCCTAAAATCATTTATACACATATAAACTCTAAAAACAATAGAGAAAAATAAGAAAAAAAATGAAATCATACAAAAGCATTTTCTCATCACAACCTGAACATAAAAAAATGCCCATACTTCAAATTACCTTTAAGTAAAAATTAAAATATATTGAAATATATAAAGAACAAATATTAGTGAGCTCTCTATTACATTTCCATGATAAACCTTTGTAGTGAGTGCCAAATAAGGATAGTTTGGGGGAAAAATGCACAGAAGGGAGCAGAAGGAAGGCAGTAGCCTTTGAAAAATTACTATAAAGCTATTTCCCAAAAGAGAAAGTCCATACCAAAAAATATTATGGTAGATATACTGACCACAGTGAAGCAACTTAAAGCTAAGCACAATCCAAGGTTGCATCTTCTAAAGCCATTACTTCTGTAAGAGTAAACTTTAACCAGGAAGGATGAGACTACCTTTAGAATTTAAGTAGCAAATGAAAAAAATATTCTGTTTGTAAGAAATAGGATTCAAAAAGTCAGAGGACACAAAGCCTCTCCCTCTACAGAAAAAAAAAAAAAAAAAACACATACACACTGAGGCACTGAAGACATTGTATCTTGCTACTCAAAGAATAGAGTGCCATTCAACTAAGAATGTGGTCAACTGCTATAATGCCACACATACACACACACACACACACAATAAGTTTATACAATGCTACTATAAGAAGACAGAATATAACACTGAAAACACATTAGCTGATGATATTTCTTTTCCCTTCAAAATAATGAATTAAAAGAGAAATGTAATATGATATTCCAAAATAAAATACATAACCTCATTCACACAATTGGAGATAGTAAAAAAGAAGTGTAGTATACACTCTAAAATTGAAACAAATGGACAAAAATATAAAATGAAAAGGGAATTTATTGAAATGAGAAAATAAGTGAAAAATATTACAATGTTTTCTCAGAAATGATGACTGACTTACAAAGTTCTCAGGGTTTTACTAACAAGAGTGTTATTTAGTAAGGAGCATTAAAGAAAAGAAAAAGCAGAAAAACAATGAAGGCAATGACAAAACATTGAAAATGTATCAGAAAGAAAACTGCTGAAAGAGAAGATGGGCAAAGAGGAAATAAGTGAAAAATATTTTTAAAAGTATGAAACAATTAATATATATATATATATAAGCTTTCTCTAAATAAAAGGCAGAAAATCTATATATTGAAGCTAAACAAAAGGTTCTTGACTTTGACACAGAATGATCAAATGTGAGACAAATTCTAGTAAGATTATTTTGATTCAAAGATAAATAAATTCCATAATGCTTCCAGGCAAAAAAGAAACAGTATTTTATATGGATAGAAGAATTTCACTAATATCAGAGTTCTCAAAAACAATGTAAAAAAACAGAAAAAATTGAATAACATTTTCAAAAGATTCAAAAAGAGGAAGTGTGAAACAAAGATTTTATATCCCTCCAAGCTGTTCATTAAGTATCAAAGCTATAGGAAAACAATGTTAAACATATAAGTTCTCAGGAAATTTGCTACTTTTGAGTCCTCCTTGAGGAATTCACTAGAGGACACTCTTCATCCAAAAAGAAAATGACAGGGAAAATATGAGTAAATAAATTATGGCGACCATTTCATATTTTTAATTTTCTACCTAAGACTAAACAAACTGAGGACACAAGTAGAAGAATCATATGCAAATTTGTACGTTCTGACAAAGTAGAAAAATTAATTAGATATGAGAACAGATGGGAGAAGGAAATGGGAAAGTAGAATTCATTTACTGCCTGTTGAATAGGTAAAATATGGGAGTCAGATGATACCACAGAAAGCTAGTAAACCAGATAGTAAAATGTTAAACAAGAAAATAGGAAAGTAATTGCACAGAAAAAGGAATGAGTACAAAGGTAAACAGTAAAATAAAATGCAAGTACTCCTTACAAAGTAAAATACAGTTGTAAATCAACCATACTTCAATTTAAAAAATGAAAAAAATAAAGGTAATTATTGCAGTAAACAAAAGTAAAATAAAGTGAAAGAAAAATGAAAATACATCATGGGGGCAAAAAAATAGAAATATAATATAATAGAAATATAAATATAATATATTATGTAGAAATATAATATATCACATATGATTAAAATTATATGGCAGGTTAACTCCTAGATATTTTATTCTTTTTGATGTAATAGTAAATGGGATTGTTTCCTTCATTACTTTTTCTGATATTTCATTGTTAGTATATAGAAATGCAACATATTTCTGTATATTAACTTTGATTCTGTAACTTTACTGAATTCATTGATCTCTAATAGTTTTCTGGTAGCATCTTTAGGATTTTCTGTGTATAGTATCATGCAAACTGTGACAGTTTTACTTCTTTTCCAATTTGGATTCCTTTTATTTCCTTTTTCTTCTCTGATTATTGTGTCTAGGCCTTCCAAAATTATGTTGAGTAAAAGTGGAGAGAGCAGGCATCCTTGTCTTGTTAATGAGCTTAGAGGAAAGCCTTCAGCTTTTCACCATTCTTTGAGTATGATGTTAGCTGTGGGTGTGTCATATATGGCCTTTATTATGTTGAGATATGTTCCCTCTATTCCCACTCTCTGGAGAGTTTCTACCATAAATGGATGTTGAATTTTATCAAAAGCTTTTTCTGCATCTATTGGGATGATCATATGGTTTTTATTCTTCAATTTGTTAATGTTGATTAACATATTGATTGATTTGTGAATATTGAAAAATCCTTGCATCCCTGGGATAAATCCCACTTGATCATGGTGTATGATCCTTTTAACGTATTTTTGGAATAAAATACCTAGGAATAAACCTACCTAAGGAGGCAAAAGACTGGCACTCAGAAAACTGTAAGACACTGATGAAAAAATAGAAGACGAACCAAACAGATGGAAAGATATATTGTGTTCTTGGATTGGAAGAATCAATATTGTTAAAATGGTCATCCCACCCAAGACAATCTACAGATTCATTGCAATCCCTATCAAATCACCAATGGCATTTTTCACAGAACAAGAACACAAATTTCTTAAATTTGTATGGAAACAAAAAAACCATGAACCATGAACAGTGAAAACAATCTTGAGAAAGAAGAATGGAGCTGGAGGAATCATGTACCCTGACTTCAGACTATACTACAAAGCTACAGTAATCAAAACATTATGGTATGGCACAAAAACCAGACACATAGATCAACAGAACAGGAGAGAAAGGCGAAAAATAAACTCAAGCACTTGTGGCCAATTAATCTTGACAAAGGAGGCAAGAATATACAATGAAGAAAGGACAGTCCCTTCAATAAGTGGTTCTGAGAAAACTGTGCAGCTACAGTTAAAAGAATGAAATTAAAACATTCTCTAACACCATGCACAAAAGTAAACTCAGAATGGATTAAAGACCTAAATGTAACACCTGATACTCTAAGTGTTTTAGAGGAAAACATAGGCAGAACACTCTTTGACACAAGTTGCAGCAATACCTTTGGGGTCCATCTCCTAGAGTAATGGAAAAAAAAACAAAAACAAAGAAATGGGACTTAAACTTAAAAACTTTTGCTTTAGGAAACCATAAACAAAATGAAGAGACAACCTACAGAATGGAAGAAAATATTTGCAAATGAAACGACCAACAAAGGATTAATTTCCAAAATACACAAACAGTTCAACCGCTTATAATATCAAAAACATAAACCACCCATTCAAAAAATGAACTGAAGATCTAAATAGACATTTCTCCAAAGAATATATACAGATAGCCAACAGGCACATGAAAAAGATACTCAACATAACTAATTATTAGAGAGATGCAGATCAAAACTACAATGAAGTATCACCTCACACCAGTCAGAATGGCCATCACCAAAAAGTCTACAAATAATGAATGCCGGAAAGGGTTTGGAAAAAAAGGAACCCTCATACACTGTTGGTGAGAATGTAAATTGCTGCAGCCACTATGGAAGACATTATGGAGGTTCCTTAAAAAACTAAAAGTAGAGTTATCCTGTGATTCTACAATCCCACTCCTGGACATATATCTACAGAAAACTCTAATTTGGGAAGATACATGGACCCCAATGCTCAGAGCAGCACTATTTACAATAGCCAAGACATGGAAGCAACCTAAATGTCCATCAACAGATGAATGGATAAAGAAGATGTGGTACATATATACAATGGAATATTACTCAGCCATACAGAGAATGAAATAATGCCATTTGCAGCAATATGGATGGACCTAGAGATTATCATACTAGGCAAAGTAGGTCAGACAAAGACAAATGTCATATGATATCACTTATATGTGGGATCTAAAAAATGATACAAATAAACTTATATAACTTATATACAAAATAGAAACAGAACCACAGACATAGAAAACACACTTATGGTTACCAAAGGGGAAAGAGGGGGAGGGATAAATTAGGAGTTTGGGATTAGCAGATACAAACTACTATATATAAATATATAAACAACAAGGACCTACTGTATAGCACAGGGAACTATATTCAATATCTTGTAATAATCTATAATGGAAGAGGATCTGAAAAAGAATATATATGTTACATATATACATATCTGAATCATTTTGCTGTATACCTGAATCTAGCACAACATTGTAAATCAACTACAATTCAATTAGAGAAAGAAAATTATATGACAAAATTGAGACAAAACATAGCAGACATAATAAATGTGCAAGTCATCCATTTTAAGACAAATATTTCAAATTTGGTTGAGAAAAAAGATGCAATTATCTGCTTTATACAAGAGATACACTTAAAGTGATTAAGAGAGGGCTAAGAACAAAAAGGCTGCCAAAGACATACCAGGGAAATGGAAACAATAAAGATGCAGGGTTAGTTATCTTGTGCCAGACAAAGTGTAATTCAAATGGAAATAGCTTACTCATACAAAGGATACATATTTTAATGCTGAGAGTAATAATTCACAATTTTGATGGTTATCCTTCAACCAAATGACACAGAATCCACTTCTACTAAGCAAAAGGAACTTCAAGGACTCTCACTACAAGACTGTTTAAGTAGACAAAATAATAATAAAACATAGAAAACATACACAACATAAATAATGTCAGGTCTTATGAATATAGAGACAATATTATGCTTTCATAACAGAGAAAGTATCTTAAAAGTGGAATATCTAATCACTGTGAGAAATATAAACTTTTAAATATTGATGCTAAGACAACTGGACAGTGTTTTGGACAAATAGAAGATAATTAATAAAACCATATATCTCAAAAAAACACATATATCTCACCATCCATTTCCAAATGTATGAGGTGCCTAATGTAAAAAACGAAATATTAAAAAAAGAGAAAATTCAATGTGTTCTTCTATAGTCTTACTATATGACTCAAAATATTTTATAACCCACTGAATAAAATAAGAACAAATGTAATCATACAATTATGAATAATAAATTGTTGATAGGTATATTAGATAGACAAATAGTTGGGTAGGTTAGAAGGAAAGACTAACTTATGACTAATTTCCAAGTAATAAATGTAAAAAAAAAGATGGGATTATAAAATTACCATTTGGCACTGTCATTATAATTTTTTAGGCAATATCATAATGAATATTCATAAATATTTCAGGCATTAATCATCTGTGTATTGTGGGCAAAGAATGATAAACATGAGGATATATTGTCAAAAATTATCTCCAAACAAGATACCTAAAGGGAAAAATAGTAACTTTACAATGAAGAAATCTAGCAGAAATCTACCTAACCCAAGTTATGAAGGTTAACATCATCAGTAATAGAACAAATCTTCATCATGTTTTTTTTTTTTAGCATCTTTATTGGGGTATAATTGCTTTACAATGGTGTGTTAGTTTCTGCTTTATAACAAAGTGAATCAGTTATACATATACATATGTTCCCATATCTCTTCCCTCTTGCATCGCCCTCCCTGCCACCTTCCTTATCCAATCCCTCTAGGTGGTCACAAAGCACCAATCTGATCTCCCTGTGCTATGCGGCTGCTTCCCACTAGCTATCTACCTTACGTTTGGTAGTGTATATATGTCCATGCCTCTCTTGCTTTGTCACAGCTCACACTTCCCCCTCCCCATATACTCAAGTCCATTCTCTAGTAGATCTGTGTCTTTATTCCTGTCTTAACCCTAGGTTCTTCATGACATTTTGTTTTCTTAAATTCCATATATATGTGTTAGCATATGGTATTTATCTTTCTCTTTCTGACTTACTTCACTCTGTATGACAGACTCTAGGTCTATCCACCTCATTACAAATAGCACAATTTCGTTTCTTTTTATGGCTGAGTAATATTCCATTGTTTATATGTGCAACATCTTCTTTATCCATTCATCCATTGATGGGCACTTAGGTTGTTTCCATCTCAAGGCTATTGTAAATAGAGCTGCAATGAACATTTTGGTACATGACTCTTTTTGAATTATGGTTTTCTTAGGGTATATGCCCAGTAGTGGGATTGCTGGGTCATATGGTAGTTCTATTTGCAGTTTTTTAAGGAACCTCCATACTGTTCTCCATAGTGGCTGTATCAATTCACATTCCCGCCAGCAGTGCAAGAGTGCTCCATCTTCTCCACACCCTCTCCAGCATTTATTGTTTCTAGATTTTTTGATGATGGCCATTTTGACTGGTGTGAGATGATATATCATTGTAGTTTTGATTTTCATTTCTCTAATTAATGATGTTGAGCATTCTTTCATATGTTTGTTGGCAGTCTGTATATCTTCTTTGGAGAAATGTCTATTTAGGTCTTCTGCCCATTTTTGGAGTTGGTTATTTGTTTTTTTGTTACTGAGCTGCATGAGCTGTTTGTAAATTTTGGAGATTAATCCTTTGTCAGTTGCTTCATTTGCAAATATTTTCTCCCATTCTGAGTGTTGTCTTTTGGTCTTGTTTATGGTTTCCTTTGCTGTGCCAAAGCTTTGGAGTTTCATTAGGTCCCATTTGTTTACTTCGTTTTTCTTTCCATTTCTCTAGGAGGTGGGTCAAAAAGGTTCTTGCTGTGATTTATGCCATAGAGTGTTCTGCCTATGTTTTCCTCTAAGAGTTTGATAGTTTCTGGCCTTACATTTAGGTTTTTAATCCATTTTGAGCTTATTTTTGTGTGTTGAGTTAGGGAGTGATCTAATCTCATGCTTTTACATGTACCCGTCCAGTTCTATCAGCACCACTTATTGAAGAGGCTGTCCTTTCAGCACTATACATTCCTGCCTCCTTTATCAAAGATAAGGTGACCATATGTGCATGGGTTTATCTCTGGGCTTTCTATCCTGTTCCATTGATCTATCTTTCTATTTTTGTGCCAGTACCATGCTGTTTTGATTATGTAGCTTTGTAGTATAGACTGAAGTCAGGGAGCCTGATTCCTAAAGCTCCGTTTTTCGTTCTCCAGTTTGCTTTGGCTATTCAGGGTCTTTAGAGTTTCCATACAAATTGCGAATTTTTTTGTTCTAGTTCTGTGAAAAATGCCAGTGGTAGTTTGATAGAGATTGCATTGAATCTGTAGATTGCTTTGGGTAGTAGAGTCGTTTTCACAACGTTGATTATTCAAATCCAAGAACATGGTATATCTCTCCAACTATTTGTATCATCTTTAATTTCTTTCATCAGTGTCTTATAATTTTCTGTATGCAGGTCTTTTGTCTCCTTAGGTAGGTTTATTCCTAGATATTTTATTCTTTGTGTTGCAATGGTAAATGGGAGTGTTTTCTTGATTTCACTTTCAGATTTGTCATCATTAGTGTATAGGAATGCAAGAGATTTCTGTGCATTTATTTTGTATCCTGAAACTACCAAATTCATTGATTATCTCTAGTAGTTTTCTGGTAGCATCTTTAGGGTTCTCTATGTATAGTATCATGTCATCTACAAACAGTGACAGCTTTACTTCTTCTTTTCCTATTTGGATTCCTTTTATTTCCTTTTCTACTCTGATTGCTGTGGCTAAAACTTCCAAAACTATGTTGAATAAGAGTGGTGAGAGTGGGCAACCTTGTCTTGTTCCTGATCTTTGTGGAAATGCTTTCAGCTTTTCACCATTGACGATGATGTTGGCTGTGGGTTTGTCAATATATGGTCTTTATTATGTTGAGGAAAGTTCCCTCTATGCCTACTTTCAGCAGGGTTTTATCATAAATGGGTGTTGAATTTTGTCGAAATGTTTCTCTGCATCTATTGAGATGATCATATTGTTTTTCTCCTTCAATTGTTAATATGGTTTATCTCATTGATTGATTTGCGTATATTGAAGAATCCTTGCATTCCTGGAATAAACCCCACTTGATCATGGTGTATGATCCTTTTAATGTGCTGTTGGATTCTGTTTGCTAGTATTTTGTTGAGGATTTTTGCATCTATGTTCATCAGTGATATTGGCCTGTAGTTTTGTTTCTCTGTGACATCCTTGTCTGGTTTTGGTATCAAGGTGATGGTGGCCTCGTAGAAATAATTTGGGAGTGTTCCTCTCTCTGCAATATTTTGGAAGAGTTTGAGAAGGATAGGTGTTAGCTCTTCTCTAAATATTTGATAGAATTCGCCTGTGAAGCCATCTGGTCCTGGGCTTTTGTTTGTTGGAAGATTTTTAATGACAGTTTCAATTTCAGTGCTTGTGATTGGTCTGTTCATATTTTCTATTTCTTTCTGATTCAGTCTTGGCAGGTTGTGCATTTCTAAGAATTTGTCCATTTTTTCCAGGTTATCCATTTTATTGGCATAGAGTTGCTTGTACTAATCTCTCATGATCCTTTGTATTTGTGCAGTGTCAGTTATTAATTCTCATTTTTCATTTCTAATTCTGTTGATTTGAGTCTTCTCCCTTTTTTTCTTTATGAGTCTGGCTAAAGATTTATGTATTTTGTTTGTCTTCTCAAAGAACCAGCTTTTAGTTTTATTGATCTTTGCTATTGTTTCCTTCATTTCTTTTTCATTCATTTCTGATCTGATTTTTATGATTTCTTTCCTTCTGCTAACTTTAGGTATTTTTTGTTCTTCTTTCTCTAATTGCTTTAGGTGCAAGGTTAGGTTGTTTATTAGAGATATTTCCTGTTTCGTAATGTAGAATTGTATTGCTAAAAACTTCCCTCTTAGAACTGCTTTTGCTGCATCCCATATGTTTTGGGTCATCGTGTCTCCATTGTCATTTGTTTCTAGGTATTTTTTATTTCCTCTTTGATTTCTTCAATGATTACTTTGTTATTAAGTAGTGTATTGTTTAGCCTCCATGTGTTTGTATTTTTTACAGATCTTTTCCTGTAATTGATATCTAGTCTCATGGCGTTGTGGTCAGAAAAGATACTTGATACAATTTCAATTTTCTTAAATTTACCAAGGCTTGATTTGTGACCCAAGATATGATCTATCCTGGAGAATGTTCCATGAGCACTTGAGAAAAAAGTGTATTCTGTTGTTTTGGGATGGAGTGTCCTATAAATATCAATTGAGCCCATCTTGTTTAATGTATCACTTAAAGCTTCTGTTTCCTTATTTATTTTCATTTTGGATGATCTGTCCTTTGGTGAAAGTGGGGTGTTAATGTCCCCTACTATGAATGTGTTACTGTCGATTTCCCCTTTTATGGCTGTTAGTATTTGCCTTATGTATTGAGGTGCTCCTATGTTGGGTGTATACATATTTACTATTGTTATATCTTCTTCTTGGGTCGATCCCTTGATCATTATGTAGTGTCCTTCTTTGTCTCTTCTAATAGTCTTTATTTTAAAGTCTATTTTGTCTGATATGAGATTTTCTACTCCAGCTTTCTTTTGGTTTCCATTTGCATGGAATATCTTTTTCCATCCCCTTACTTTCAGTCTGTATGTGTCTCTAGGTCTGAAGTGGGTCACTTGTAGACAGCATATATATGGGTCTTTTTTTTGTATCCATTCAGCCAATCTGTGTCTTTTGGTGGGAGCATTTAATCCATTCACATTTAAGGTAATTATTGATATGTGTGTTCCTATTCCCATTTTCTAAATTGTTTTGGGTTCATTATTGTAGGTCTTTTCCTTCTCTTGTGTTTCTTGTTAGAGAAGTTCCTTTAGCGTTTGTTGTAAAGCTGGTTTTGTGGTGCTGAACTCTCTCAGCTTTTGCTTGTCTGTAAAGGTTTTAATTTATCCATCAAATCTGAATGAGATCCTTGCTAGGTAGAGTAATCTTGGTTGCAGGTTTTTCTCCTTCATCACTTTAAATATGTCCTGCCACTCCCTTCTGGCTTGCAGTGTTTCTGCTGAAAAATCAGCTGTTAACCTTATGGGGATTGCCTTTTGTGTTATTTGTTGTTTTTCTGTTGCTGCTTTTAATATGTTTTCTTTGTATTTAATTTTTGACAGTTTGATTAATATGTGTCTTGGTGTATTTCTCCTTGGATTTATCCTGTATGGGACTCTCTGTAGTTCCTGGACTTGATTAACTATTTCCTTTCCCGTATTAGGCAAGTTTTCAACTATAATCTCTTCAAATATTTTCTCAGTCCCTTTCTTTTCTCTTCTTCTCCTGGAACCCCTATAATTTGAAAGTTGGTGCATTTAATGTTGTCCCAGATGTCTCTGAGACTGTCCTCAGTTCTTTTCATTCTTTTCTCTTTATTCTGCTCTGCAGTAGTTATTTCCACTATTTTATCTTCCAGGTCACTTTTCTGTTCTTCTGCCTCAGTTATTCTGCTATTGATCCCATCTAGAGAATTTTTAATTTCATTTATTGTGTTGTTCATCATTGTTTGTTTGCTCTTCAGTTCTTCTAAGTCCTTGTTAAATGTTTCTTGCATATTGTCTATTCTACTTCCACGATTTTGGATCATCTTTACTATCATTATTCTGAATTCTTTTTCAGGTAGACTGCTGATTTCCTCTTCATTTGTTAGGTCTTGTGGGTTTTTATCTTGCTCCTTCATCTGTGGTGTGTTTTTCTGTCTTCTCATTTTGCTTATCTTACTCTGCTGGGGGTTTCTTTTTTGCAGGCTGCAGGTTCATAGTTCCCGTTGTTTTTGGTGTCTGTCTCCAGTGGCTAAGTTTGGTTCAGTGGGTTATGTAGGTTTCCTGGTGGAGGGGACTAGTGCCTGTGTTCTGGTGGATGAGGCTGGACCTTGTCTCTCTGGTGGACAGGTCCACGTTTGGTGGTGTGTTTTTGGGTGTCTGTGGACTTATTATGATTTTAGGCAGCCTCTCTGCTAATGGGTGGTGTTGTGTTCCTGTTTTGCTAGTTGTTTTGCATAGGGTGTCCAGCACTCTAGCTTGCTGGTCATTGAGTGAAGCTGGGTGCTGGAGTTGAGATGGAGATCTCTGGGAGATTTTCACCATTTTATATTATGTGGAGCTGGGAGGTCTCTTGTGGACCAGTGTCCTGAAGTTGGCTCTCCCACCTCAGAGGCACAGCACTGACTCCTAGTTGCAGCACCAAGAGCCTTTCATACACACGGCTCAGAATAAAAGGGAGAAAAAGTAGAGAGAAAGAATTAGTAGAAGTAGGAAGAAAGAAAGAAAAAAAAGAAAGAAAGGAAGAAAGGAAGGAATGAAGGAAGAAAGAATTAAAGAAAGAAAGAAGGAAAGAAAGAAAGAAAGGAGGGAGGGTGGGAGAGATGGTGGGAGGAAGGAAGGAAGGAAGGAGGGAAGGAAGGAAAACAGAAAGAAAGAAGATAAAGTAAAATAAAATAAAGTAAAATATAATAAAGTTATCAAATTAAAAAAATAATTATTAAGAAAAAAAATTTATAAAAAGAAAAAAACAGACGGATAGAACCCTAGGACAAATGGTGGAAGCAAAGCTATACAGAGAAAATCTCATACAGAAGCATACACATATGCACTCACAAAAAGAGGAAAAGGGGAAAAAATCATAAATCTTGCTCTCAAAGTCCACCTCCTCAATTTGGGTTGATTCGTTGGCTAAAGGAGGAAAGGAAGGAAAAAAAAGAAAGAAAGAAAGAAAGAAAGAAGATAAAGTAAAATAAAATAAAGTTATTAAAATAAAAAATAATTATTAAGAAAAAAATTAAAAAAAAAAATCAGACAGATAGACCCCTAGGACAAATGGTGGAAGAAAAGCTATACAGACAAAATCTCACACAGAAGAAATACACACACACACATACACATATACACTCACAAAAAGTGGAAAAGGGAAAAAAATCATAAACCTTGCTCTCAAAGTCCACCTCCTCAATTTGGGATGATTCGTTGTCTATTCATGTATTCCACAGATGCAGGGTACATCAAGCTGATTGTGGAGCTTTAATCCACTGCTTCTGAGGCTGCTGGGAGAGATTTCCCTTTCTCTTCTTTGTTCTCACAGCTCCCAGGGGCTCAGCTTTGGATTTGGCCCCGCCTCTGCATGTAGGTCGCCAGAGGGCGTCTGTTTTTCGCTCAGACGGTACGGGGTTAAAGGAGCCACTGATTCGGGGGCTCTGGCTCACTCAGGTAGGGTGGAGGGAGGGGCATGGAGTGCGGGGCGAGCCTGCAGTGGCAGAGGCCGGCGTGACGTTGCACCAGCCTGAGGCTCACCATGCGTTTTCCCGGGGAAGTTGTCCCTGGATCCCGGGAACCTGGCAGCATCATGATGCTTTTTTAATGAATCTTTGCAAACAACAGTAATTCTATGAATTCCTGCCAGAAAATCATATGATGAATGTATAAGCATCATGGTTACCAGATAAATACATATTATGGGACATTCTGTGTAATAATTGTCCTTTCCTCCTTGAAATACCAATGTCCTAAAAGGCAAAGAAGAAACAAGAAATGTTTCTCTATTAGGGAGCTGAAAAAATATATAACTAATACATCAGGTGATCCATGATTGGATTCTAGTAAATTAGTTCATTTCTAGTGGGACAACTGATGAAATTGTCAATAGATAACACAATTATTTTGTATTGATATTAATTTTCTGAGTTGACAATTACACTGTGATTGTATAAGGTATGTGTAACTTACTCATTCCAAAGCATACATGGTGAGATGAAGAACTAGAGAGGGAGACAGAGAATGTTAAAGTCAATGCAATAAAAATGCTAACATATGTGAAATGTAGGTTAAGGTCATATGGGAAGTTTTCATATGTTTTTCACAACTCTTCTGTAAAATATGTACTTCAAAATAAAATTTTTTAAAGTGCACTGCAATATTTTTTTCACTCAATTTTATTTCTTTCTATTTATTTTTTTTGAAGCAGAGGGTCATAGAGATAAGAGATGAAAGTTCGAGAACAAAGGCATGCAAAATCAGTACAGGATTTAAAGCCCAAAATGAGTTTTAAACAGTAAAACATTAAGAAAAATGGGTAATGGATTAATTAATGGAAAATAATAAGTAAAGAAAATTGAAATATAAAAGTCATAGAGGTTTTGGAGGTTTAGAAGGTAAGATTTTCATTCACATTAGTTTCAAAATTGTAAACTAATGTTCCTGTGAGAGCTGCAACTTAAACAGAGGCAAAATGTAACTCCACATTTTTCCCTACATGATTATACAACAAAATACCAAAGTAATTCATATATTCATGCAAGAAACTCTTAAACTAGAATTGATGTCCATATTGTTGGAGAAAGTGCACAAATTTGGGAGCCAGAGAGATCTGCATTTGAATCTTACTCTTCCAATTTCCAGCTTCTTGACAAATGTTAGTTCCCTTTTTATAAAAGAGAAAACTGGCTAATTTTGTTGCACTCTGTGAATTTTAAGATGAGTTGCAAAGAGCACAGAAGGAGTTTAAATCTGTAGTTTTTTAAGACACTAGCTAGTTTCATTCAGCAAGTTAAGGCTTTGCCAGAGCACGATCCATATTTATCTGCATAAAAATTTCTCCCCAGAAATTCTGCTTCAATGATGTGGAGGTGGTCCAAGAATCTGCATGTTTAACAAGCACCCACAGGTGATTCAGAAGTACATTACATTTTATGAATCACTGCTTTAGATGGAGAATCCCCAAATTACTGCATTAGGCTAAGCTTGCTCTGAAATATTAATATTACGAACTGATTTTCTGAAAAGTTATTTTACACACATTTGACTAAGAAAAATACATAAAGAAAACATTCTTAGATTATTTCTTCTTAATATCGGGTACATCTGAGTTAGGAAAAAGTAAAAGTTAACTATATTTTTTAAAAATATATTGGTTATTAAAACAAAAAACCTTGCCACAGTGATTGCCACTTGCATTTTAAATCACAACAATGAGATTGGCAGTAATCACGGATGAATTTTGAAATGGAAAGTAACCTGAGTTGGCCAATATTTGGGAGAAAAATAAATAAGAAAATAGAGAAAATGAGTCATATTAATCAATGTACTTAAAGATACTTAAATTACACAAGAGATTATTTTCAGCAATAGCTATATTTAGAAAAGTAGAGAAGTATATTGATTGTGTGGTATTGTAAAGGGGTTGGATAGATAGATTCATTATTATATAACAGATATTTTTGGCGAGAACACAAAATGATATAACATATTTACCTCTCACAGGGATATTTCTAGATTTAACTACTGTTTCCATTATGATCTTATCAAGAATTATCAGTGAATTAAATTTAAATATAAATTTATTCAATTTTCCCTCCTTACATTGGGAATAGCTACACTTGATGAAAGAATATTGCCTTTATAGATAAAACTCTACAAATTGACATGCAAATGCCAACAAATTCTGTTAACAATACCCCATAGAAAATGCCACACTTCCTCAGTTCAGTTGTCTAACTAATGTAATATTCTCTCCTTGACAGTGGCCAAAGTGACATTTTATAGATAAGCATGGTAGTTACCCTCTATGATCACATCTTTGAAAACTATAGCAGTTTTTTTAGATGTGACACTGGTAGTGAACTCTAACTCTGTAAACTCACCTTTCTTTCTTAATCTATTTTGTTCAGAGACTCTAATGATGCATATTTTGTCAATATAGTGACATATACATATAGATACATCACATATAGTTTACGTATCTTATGAGCTTTGCCTGAAGAATGTCCTAAAATATGAGGGAAATACTTTAAGCATCAAACAAAGAAAAATTAAAATTTATTCATTTATTTATGTCTAAAGTGTCACGAATTTTATTGTTGTGGATTGGGTAGGGTGAACAGTGGCCTAGCTAGTTAAGCAGACAATATCTATTTCATGAAAAATAAAAATAAAATGTTTCATTTGCAACTGACTATTGTTTAAGAGCATTTTTGGAAACATTGCTGCTGTCTGCTAAAATCATTGTAATTATTACATTAATTGTAGTAATTATTAACAACTATTTCTTAATAATACAATTTTATTTTTACTCTTAAGTTAAAATGCAAGTGATCAAGAAACTCTAGTTCATAATATAAAGATTTGGATATAAAATATACAGTAATATATGTTCAAGAAAAAAAAATTAAGCTTAAAAATATAAGGGAAAAACAAATTAAGCATTTTTACTGTAATTTGAAAGGAGAATTAATACAGTAGTATTAATAGTCTAGCTTGATATCTTAGATTTAAGGCATTGTGACTATTTTTAAATTTTAGAAAGCTAAAATAAAATGGACTCTTCTCCTGATATATCTGTTCAAATATGAACACAGAACTACATGTGTAAAATATAACTTAAAACTATTGTTTTAGGGACAGTAAAACCTACTTTCACTGTTTCTGCATTGGTAAATAAATTACTTTATTTCTCATTTTCTCCTGCTTTGACTTTGTAGGCATGCCCTCATTACCATATTCAATTAATTAGTGCACAAAGGTAATATTCTAGTGCTCACAACTCATGGAGTTGCATTATTGACTCCAAATAAATAGGGCAGATTTTTAATGCAAGGTGAGCATTCAGAGATCAGAGGGAACAAAGCAAAGATCTTTACACCTTTGTGAAAATACTAGTACTAAAAATTCATTACCTGACCAAGAAGACCTCTACAAGGGCAAAGAAATAGCCAAAAGGAAAATAAATAAATAAATAAATAAATAAAAGATAGAGCACATTAAAATTAAATGTAAAAAATAAAGTTTCATTAATTTTTATCTCACCTTGACCTGAGCTGACTGAGTGGGATTAGAACAAAAGTATTTTTTTAGAAACTTGCCTTCTCACATTCTGAGAGAAAAAAACAAACATTATGTTGGCTCTGTAATTTTTGTATTTATTACATTTGTACACCAGAGGCAAAAAGTATTTCAATCCATGATATTTTCTGTATGTTCAAATGTTTCTTAATTCCTTACTGAGCTAACGCAGAAGGGTTTCACAGAGTGTTTTACATAGCTTTGTTGAAAAAGAAATGCAAATACAAATGTGACTTAAGATTTTTGAATCTTATATTCTGTTCTGCCTTGCCAATAGAGTCATTTTAGCATGTAACTTGGAAATAGGTCCTTCTTAAGGACAAATTTTAAAGCAATGCCTTATGTTTGATCTTTAAATATAGCCAAATTCCATTACCTGCGGCATAGGAGACATAATCCCCTAACAGCCACAGCAGCAGTGTGTGTGATCAGCCACAGCCTCAGTTTCAGTCATGCAGATTTTCCCCTTTTTCCTCCGAAGATCAACTCTTCAACACCTTTCCTACACTGCTACTAACTTGAATGAACCTCTTAAGCTTGAGTAAAATAATAGCAATATAGCTTCAGGTAACACACGTACTTCAAAATGTCTCCTCACTGTATCCAATTACAGACTCTTCTCATGATATGTTCACTCTAAAATGGAAAGCACTGGGAAGATAATGCAAATGACTCTCCTCCTTGTCTCTGCTGGGTTTTGTGTTCTCTCAACTTCCCTTGCCCTTCTTTTTCTAGCTCCAGGTACACTGCTGTTACCAGCAGAAATTTTTCTGCTTCCAAGTCCCTTACTTTCCCACAGGAATGTCCTCAAAAAATATTTTTTAAGTCATTGAAAACTTAATTTACTGGTAAAATGGTCCAGAAGGAAGCACTTAAGCTTAAGGGATTGATTTTCAAGGAGAAAAATGGGAAAATTATATGCAAGTTTTAAGGGGCATCAATACCTGCTTCTCTTCCTTAAAACACTGCCTTCCTTAAAATGTTTGCTACCTTACCCTTCCAAGGTTCAATCTTACCCTTTGTTATGTTCATATTCTTCACATCATTTCTTCCACTTCCCCCTTCTTTGAAATTATATTCCTTAATTTTCCCAGATCATTTTGTCCTTGTTGAATTTTAAAAGTTCTTAAAACTAATATTTTAATTAAGTTTCTGTTAGTTATCAATTTTGAAAGAAAGTTTGCCTTTTCAAATCAAATTACAGTGAATCAACAAGTTATTTCACTTGGCTCACATTTCAGATAACTTTATTTATTAGGGGACAAATTCTTTTACCTAGATCAATTTTAGAGGATGTTCTTGCTCAGCACAAAGCAAACCATCTGCCCTAAGGCAACTCTGTTGAATTTTAATTAGTTGCATAAAGCGCTATATATAATATTTCAACATTATTTATGTTTTGACCCACATGTAGAAATTATATCTCATTAAAAACATATGACATTGCTCCAATAGCTAGAATACAAATTCTTTTGTGCATGTAGAAACTGGTTTGGGATTTTCCTAGTTATTCCTAATTATTTAAAGCAAAATTGTAAAAGTGATCTAATGGTTTTTAGATGATTACAACTTATTGCAAGTTTCAACTAATATTCTCACATTTTATTAGATTTAAAACTTTGAAAAAAATTGATTTTCAGTTGATTTTCAATGACTCAGTGTTTTTCCATTGTAAATAGAATAAGCTTGACTTTTTTATAAGCATATTATCTTAACACATATTGATAGATTTGCTCATATAGATTTTACTGCAACAGAATTTTATGACAATTAATTCTACGGAACCTAACATGAAAAAATTAAGAATATATAGTAATGCATAATGAAACACATATTCCTCTGAAGAATACTCTGAAAACTTTATGCAATTTTCAAATATTCTTGAAAATATCACCATCATGTCACAATTAGAAGAGACACATATCCAAGATATAATATAACCAATATGGAAATAAAAACATTGATATATAATAATGTAACATCTCTGAGAATTTTGCCTAAATTCACTGTGAATACTTAAAAACAAAACAAAATAAAACAAAAAGCCAAAACAGCATGAGAGACTGTAAAATTGGCATGGTTAAGACACAGATTTAGGTATGATTCATTATTCAATTACAGTAAAAGTACAGTAGTTTTCCAAAATGTTATTCTAAATATGTAACTTTACTTGAAAACAGTTTATGCCATAGAAAATAAGTTTCCCTATATTCAAATTAGAGTAAAACACAGCAGATCAGGGGTAGAATAATTCTTTAATCACGAATGATTCTTGTCTAGACAATTCAAAACCAATAAAGCTATGAGTTTTAAATAGACATTTAAATGTCAGAAAATGGCAATGCATATTTTAATTATTCAGTACTTAAAAGCTCAAAGGCATATAAGTAGTCTCAGCATGGAAGTATAAGAATGCCACCTTGTGTAGCAGTGATACATATTTCCAAGTACTTTGCGGACACGAGAAGAAATAAGGTGGGGAGGTGGAAACTTTCTCTCATTGCTACTCTCTAATTTAAAATACTTGGAGAAAAGCTTAAGGAAATTTGTTACAATTTTCTTTTTTTTCCCCTGAATATCAGCTTGTGAAAGTGACATTGTGTTGTACGCAAGAAGAGATCTTGTTTAGGAAATGTTTCACTGTTATGTTCCCTCAGGCTGAGCGACCTCTTTCTCTCTCTCCTTGAATGGCTTGCATAAATTGAGCTTTCTGGCATATGCATCCAACTGAAACAAATTAATAACTGCCCTCAATTGCACAGGAACATTGTTTTTGCACCATTCATTACTACATTATTCCTTCAGTTATTTAGGACTTCCCTCTCATGTAAGGATTTGAAACAGTGACCAAATGTTTATGCCAGAGCTTCATTTTTTTGACAAAGGCAGTAAAAAACTGTCAACTGTTTCAAAAACTTCAATAGTGTGATTTTGGCTAGAAAATATATACACACAGAGAATTCAGACAAGCTTATTCTTCAATAATAGGATTATCTGGTTGAGAGTCCTAACAGGCCATTCTTTTATGACACAAGCACCATCTCATTTTTCACTATGCTCATTCTACTCACAAAGATCATTTTTCAATTACTTCAATCCTATTTCAGTGTCCCTTTCATTTAAAAAAAAAGAAATATGAAGTTCCTGTTCTTTCTGGCAAAGAAAATTTTATATTCCTTCACCTTATCTACAAGTCTAATATGAGATCCTTGAACAAAATTGTTAGTGAAATCACTGGGGAAAGAAAAAAGAAAAAATCTTCAAATCAACATATCATTCATAAAAGAAAACAAAAGCATGTGTCAGTCACCCAGATAGGTTAAACAAAAGTCTCTGTCTGAAAAATTCATCCTTTTCTTCTTACATTGATCAAAGTCGTAAGTGGTGTTATAACCAGGATCAGCCTTAGAAAAGAACCATGAAAGAGATGAACGTCACCATAGGAGTTCCTTAAGTGTCACTGCCATCTTCTTTCTGGTTCCTGTTACTGTGCCACTTTTTCCCTGTTTCTCTTTCTTATTCTTTCCTCTCAGTGGAAACATATCCCTCAACTTGACTGAAGCCCTGTGTGTAGCACTGGCTCTGCTTGGCAGGTATCTTGATTCCTACTCCTGGGTTGTCTTTAATATGATCATAGGTGAGTGTGATCATGAGTTAATTGAAATGAATAAATATTTTTCTAGATGGTTATAGTTATATACCCAAAGTGATTTAAATCTTATGAATTTCAAACAAGGCAAAATAAGGATATATACTATATTAACCTATGCCTCATCTTCTGCCTCTGTTTTTCCTAACTTCTCACAGCTGGGTGCAAAAAAAGACCAGGGAATTCCCATTCAGTGTGGAGCAAATTCAGTTGAGGCAGCAAAAGCTTAAGAATTTTTGCCCTTTCCCTCCCATTCATTTAAAGTATCTTTTGGTTTGTAAAAAATCTAGTACACCATATAAATAGTTTCCTTATAAGGAAAATCCAGAAAAGTTCACTTACAATGTAATTTCATCAAAGACAAATTTATTTACACTGTTGAATGTTAACTTTAAACATTGTAAAACTCCTGCAAATTGTATCCATACATCTAGATACTTTGTATGGAATGCAAAAGCCATATACAAAATGAACAAAAAGTAGCATTAATAATGAGAGTATAGGGATATTCTTAACCTATTTTACAGCTGCACACACACACAAGCTAAAAAATAAGTGTGCTTTAATATACAAGAAGAATGTAAAATACTGAATAAATACATCGATTCTAAAAGCCTTTATTTTATTCTTTGATTCTGGATGAATGACTTCTTTGCTTGGCATGTGGTTCTTCATTACCTAGCTTAATTAACTGATGACTGCAAAAGTTAATTAACTTAATTTTTTATCTTATCTGATCTATGGATCATTTACTCATAAGGTAAGAATATAACATAGTATGGAATTTTTCATAGCATATTTTTTATTCTTAATTCTCATTAGTGGATATAAAATAGGAAACTGATGTCACTTGTTTTATTATACATAATGCCATGTTATTATACATAAAGCATCACTTTTTATTAAGTATCATATTTAGAAAATCAACTATTTCACACAAATGACTTGAAATCACTAGTGTCAGTTGTATATTATTTTAGTAATTGTATTATTGTTGTGTTTTTAATAATTTATATGTCGGGAATTATTCAAACTACCATTTATTATAAAAACAGAGATTTAAATGTGATTTACATTTAATTATGAAACAAATTGGTAAAATGATTAACAATATGTGAAAAAAAATGTCTCATACAAGGTTATATAGGAGATAAATTTATCAATAAATAATCATAGCACCAACTTCATTAATGCTAGGAGAATTAATCCCTCCTATAATATTTACATAAGAACAAAAATGTCAACTACTGACATTTTCAAGAAATTAATTTTGACTACAAATTAACCGTATCTGATATGATCTTGGAGTAAAATTTCCCAAAATACAGAAGTCTTGATACAGTTCTGAATCCAAACAAAATGGGAGGCAACCTTATACAAGAGCATGAGCAAGGGTTTTGGACACAGATAGACCTAGTTTTAAATGTTTGGTCAACTATTTTCTATGAGTATAAAAATTCAAAAAGACATTTAATTTTTTAGCTTATGGTTCCCATCTGTAAAAAGGTGACCATTTTGGTGATGCAATATGTACACAATGGTTAACACTGAGTGTGCATATAGTAGATTTTCTTTTAGTATCAATTTAATATAACATTGCTATTATTGGTTTTTCCTGTATAATATCCAGGCCATCATCAGTTCTCTATGAACAAAATACAATAAATAGGAATCTCATTCAAGGCTTCAGCTTATCCATGATGACAATAACAGAAACAACTCGTCCAAACAGAGGCACACTTGTCAAGCACCTGCCAAGCACTCTGTTAAATATTTTTAGTTGTGTTATGCAATATTGACAAAAATCTCATTATATTTTGATTTTAATTGAAAACTATTTCCGAAAAATATAATCATGCAGGTGTGAAGTGACAAGCAAAATTCAAATCCACTTTTCTATGATGTCAAGCCTATGTCTGATGAAATACTAAATTTAGTCACATTGTTTTTACTATATGTTTATGATACAACTTTTTAAAAAGTTAAATAAAATGCATGGTTAAGGTTTTAAATGAAACACTGAAATAATTACATTCATTCAAATTAAAAAAAGGAAGTATAAATTGTGAAGTGAGAAATATGTTTTGTTCACAGAGAGCTGGTGATAGAACTCAAGTTTCCCTCATTAATTTATAAGCTTCATCTTGCTATCTTTAATTTAGGAAAGAATTCTGTCAAAACTGACCAAGCTGTTCTAACAGACTTGACACCATTTTGACAAACAAAGCACAGCACACCCAGAGGCATTAAGGATCAAGACTTCCCAAAGATCATGTGTACTTTGGCTATCTGTGTATTTTAAATTTTTGAGAACATTAAATCTCATAAAATTGGATATTTTGTGCAGAATTTTACATGTATGCATGCCTTTAATAGAGTTGAATATTTTTATGAAACTGATGTATCCCTAAAATATTTTTGAAAATCAATTTTAGAATATAGAATCTTATTTTCCCACCAGTTTCATTGTTTCACTTGACATGTATTTCACTTGATATATATCTAAAATATTTTTGTAAAACCGATTTCCGAATATAGGATCTTATTTCCCCCTGATTTTCTATCACTTGATATGTGTTTCTCTGAGAAACTAGTTAGAAATTCACTTTTAAAAGTATATAAAACTTACATTTAAGAATCTAGGTTTTGAATATATTGTGAATGTCAAAATAATAGTAATGTTCAAAAGAATTTGTAAATAGAAATGTAAATGATGGGCAAGTATTTTGGCTTTTGTATCAATGATAATTTAATGTCCTAAGGAAATAGTAACAATTATGAGAAAATTGAAAATAAATGGAATAGTCTCAAATTTGCATGTATTAAAACCTTTTCTTCCACAAGATGTTATAGCAAATAATATACTAAATCTAATTTTAATAAACACTAATTGGGTCCTAGTCACTACTTTAATTACCTATTTTAATCTCCATAATAGGATTTTAGGTACTGTACTCAATTTTTTAAACAAAAATCCATTTTAAAATAATTGTAGAAAAATTGATAATCAGAAAGGTTAACTAATGTGCCCATGGTTATATTATTGATACATTGTGAAATCACCTCAAACCTGATTTACTCAAATCCAAAACTCATGGCCTTCACCACTTTGCTGCAATGACCCAACATAATTCTCTGAGTGTGCTACATCCTGATTCCTACAAAATTGTAGAAGCTCTTGGCTTTTAGAAATGAAAATAAATTTCAGAGTTGAGTATGAACAATTAAACTTGTAAGAAAATTTGAAAGAACTGGAAATAGGGATAACATTAATATATTGTTCAACTAAACAAAAATAAACCTTACTTGTACAGAATTTTTTCAGGAGAATAATATGAGAATTTAAAAAATATTATTTATGAAGGTCCAGCCTGTTCAGATATCCATTTAAAATGTTGTCTTCCAAGGATTCTTTAACATAGGTTCAAAGGATATGTACATTAATCCAAGTATATAAATCTCAGAAGCAGTTTTTTATTGTACTCATATTCAATAATTAGGAAATTCAGATATTATATATATATATATATATATATATATATATATAAAATCAGTTCTCACCAATAAACTGATGGGACACTTTATTCGATAATAAATAAAGCAATGGTATCATCCCTGCCTTAAATGACCTTTTCTTCAAGTTCTGAGTCAGAAGATATGGGATACTTTTAGAAAAATTAAATAGAAACAGGAACAAAATATTAAAAAAAGTGAAACCTGTCTATGTCTGTCCTAGTAGTTGCTTAAGATGCACTTTTGAGTGGAGGTTGATTTACCACATATGTCACGTTCTGTTCATTAACTCTCAGCATTTGGACTGCCTCCTAAATTAGGTTTATTTTATTATATTTAGAAACATGACACTAAAACATGATGCTATCATGACATATGTTATATCATGACATATGACATGTATCATGACATATGATATATGTTTTGCAAAGATTATTAACACTTATAGGAATGCCAGAATGTTATAAGCACAATAACTCTTTCATCAGCACATGTTCATTACTCACTCTTCACATACCAACTATGGACCAGGATTGAGAGATTCAATAAAGAACACAACAATTTACATGCCCTCACCTTATGTTTTGTTTTGATCTGATATGATTTCAAATCCACTTTTTTGTTGCCATTGTTTTAATCTAAGAATGAAGTTGTTTTGTTCTAAGGGTGAAGTTGTTTACCTTGAGGAAGCTGTGTCAGGATGCCCTCATCCACATCTGTGGTTGTCAATAAGCACTCAGTAGCTCAGATTTTGATTAGCACTGCTGGGGTTATTGATAAGAATGTGTGGAGGAGCAACTATGGTTAGGGGATGTTTGTTTTAAATACCGATAGGTTTGACCTACAACTTAAGGGTGTTGGGTCTGGGGAAGAAGACTCTTGATCTAAGTGGCTCTCCAGAGACCTTAGGACATTAGCTCCTGCCTGGACAAAGTGACTCTGCAAGGTAGTGGTGAAAACCATACAGCTGCCCAGAGAAGCTCATCTTGCTGGCTAACACCTGTGTCCTCCTTCTTTAGCAACATGCTCTAGCAGCAAGGGACTTTTACCCCAGCAACTGGACATCAGCTTCTCAGTGGCTGAGCCAAATCTCCAGACAACCAACTCATAGAAAGATTTGTCTCAACTAAATTTGTACTTTATTCTTTTCATCTCCTTGCCTGGAATAATGGTGTAATTAATCTATTATTGGTTTGGAGTATGTTATTTCTTTATTGGTTTATAAGAGATATTATCCTGTATGCTATTGGCTTGTGAAATTATTATAATTCTCACAGTGAACCTGTGTTAAATAGATTAATTGAAAAAGACAATCTCAGTCTCTGAGCATAATTTGACACTTCTGGAAACAAAACACCTTACGTATATTTTACAAAGTTTTAATTTTATAAAGTTTTTATAAATCTTTATAAAGTTTAAATTTTAATATAATTTCAGATAATAAATTTGCTCTTGTTTTGTATTATTAACATTTTATGGAGCAAATGGGATATAAGTTAAACTGTGAAGTAGAGACATGATTTGAATATTTAGAAGACTTATAAAGCATCCTGGTTACAAGGAAAGTTGTGGAAAGAGAAAAGAAGGCCATGGTATTATTGGGAGTGAAGACTTGGTAAAAAAAAAAAAAAAAGGCCTAAATTTATTTTCTAACATATAAAGCCTGATTCTTCAGCTTACCTAACTTGTAGCATTGAGAATATTTAGTTAATTTAAGCAAATATTCCTAGGATACTACTTTGAGATGGTAGGTATTAATCAGAACTTGTCTTCTTTCTCCCATAGAATAGTACTCAGATTGCTAAAGGCATCTGGAATACTAGTCAAAAACTCCCTCTAAAAACAATATTGAAACAGTGTATGTTATTGACATTTGATAATTAAGACAGTAAGACTGATAGACACATGCCAAATGTATTGAAGCAGAAAGTTTGGTGTTCTGAATATAGATCCTGGGATGCGAATAGAATATACAGGGAGAGATCTCTAGCATAACTTGTGAAAAGAGAATTATAAAACAATTCATACAGCAAGAATTAACAATAAAGAAATATTTGTGTTATATTGTGAAATCAATCTATAGTTACGGATTTATATATTTATTGTGATATATATTTATTGTGATATATATATAACCTGTATTAAAGATTCTGAAAAAACTTTATTTAAATACTTTTTTTAACTAATGTTTAAAATTATTTTCATATTTTATGGGATAATTATTTAAGGGCTTCAGACTAGGGGCACAATACATGCATGGTTAAACTAAATCTAGGCAGTTTTCTTTTCCCATCAAATTCAAGGCAACTTCTTCAAGGATGGCTTTCCAACTTAAAAATGTAAATGAAAGCTGGAGAAAAAAATTTATTAAGAAATATAATCTAACCCTCCCAGACTTCAGGCAGTACTACAAAGCTACAGTAATCAAAAGACTGTGGTATTGGCACAAAAACAGACATATGGATCAATGGAACAGAAGAGAGAGACCAGAAATAAACCATACACCTATGGTCAATTAATCTTCGAAAAAGGAGGCAAGAATATACAATGGGGAAAGGACAGTCTCTTCAGCAAGTGATGTTGGGAAAGTTGGACAGTCTCATGCAAATCAATGTAGTTAGAACACACCCTCACACCATACACAAAAATAAACTAAAAATGGCTTAAAGACTTAAATAGAAAACATGACACCATAAAACTCCTATAAGAGAACATAGGCAAAACATTCTCTGACATTAATCATACCAGTGTTTTCTTAGGTCAATCTCCCAAGGCAATAGAAGTAAAATAAAAAATAAATAAATGGACCTAATCAAACACACAGACATAGAGAACAGATTTGTGATTGCCGAGGGGAAATAAGGGTGGGAGAGAGAAGGATTGGGAGTTTGGGATTAGCAGATGCAAACTATTATATATAGTTTTTATATATAATATAATATATATATAGTTTATATAATATAATATATAATATATTATATCATAATATAATATAGTTTATATATGTTATGTATAGTTTATAATATATATATGGATAAACAATAAGGTCCTATTGTATAACACAATGAAGTATATTCAATATCCTGTGATAAACCATAATGGAAAAGAATATGAAAAAGTATATATATGTGTGTGTGTGTGTGTGTGTGTGTATAACTGAACCACTTTGCTGTACAGCAGAAATTAACACAGCATTGTAATTCAACTACATTTCAATAAAATTTTTTTAAAAGAAATATAATCTAAGAAGACAAAAATTATTTGAAGAAATACAGCAGCGGCCATCATTATTAAGGCATAACTACTGACTTACTTTCACAATTAGTGTGTTTTGCAGTTATTTGCCATCATTCATCTGGCTGGTCCCCCTCATGTGTCTGTTTGTAAAACTGTACAAATGTTATGACTTCACGCAGTGCTGCTATAGCAAAGAAGAAAGCATAGAGAGTTAGATATGAGGATGGAACACTGTATTTGGAATCAAAAATACTGAATTGAGTATTTGTTACCTATGTGAATATTGACAAGCCACTTAAATTCTTTTAAAATGATTTTCTAATTTTAGATTTAAATGCAATATCTCATAGTATTATTCACTAGTGTCAAGTAAAACAATGGGACAATTTAAAATGTAAAATTTACTAAAAATATTATATTATCAATTCTGTTTTAAGTAAGGTTCCTTAACAAAGAAAATTGATATTCTAATAAATCAAATTACTACATAATGCATGATGTTTAATCTGAACACCTAAGTATATATACGTCAGGCACTGTGAACATAATCAATTCCTTCATTTTAAACATTTCAGAGTTCAAATTTATTTCTCAATAAATATGAAGCACCTGTAGGATGAACACTAAATTTTATGCTGGTCTCAAAATTGTAGAAGAGTTATGCACATCATTTATGTTAAATAAGCATAGAGAAAAAAATGTGAAAGAAAAGTTATCTTCAAAATATAATTGCAAATATCTAATGGTAAATTTATATTAATTTTATATTAAAAAGGCATATTGCTGCCTAGAATATTTTCGTCAATATTCATGATATATACATCAAATTCAAATTAATCATTCAAAAGTTTAAATTATTTGTATCCCATCTTTCCAATCAAATATTATTTAAGGCTAGTCTATTACATGGATGTTGATTCTCTGTAACTTGGTTTCATAGGTTTATGTGAGTACTACCTTATTTTTACTTTTATTTTTTTTATTATTATATTTCCTGAAAAGAATTCTTAAATCTGTTTGTGGGATTATTTCTAACAAGAGCAATTCTCAGCAAATAGTAAACCTAATCAGAAAAGAAACTCTTGCTATAGTTTCCTAAGCTATATTGAAATACTCTGGCTTACTACTTGGCTATATAATCCTCTTTCACCTGCATATCAAGGATATACTTCTCACAGAAGTATGAGGATTAATAAAAAAGTCATTAATAGAATCTTCTATATGCTTCCTTGTTCCAAAAGACTTCATAAGAGATATATTTTAGTACTTAGAAACTTTCCAAAAGGCATGTAGGTAACAGCAATCTTAAAGATAAGAAAATTAATTCAAAGGGATTAAAACTTTACCAATATGATGTCAAATATTTGCTTGAAACATGAGAAGTCAAAATGTTCAGTTGGTTGTTATGTTGGGTCATCAGTAACAGGTAGGGAACAAGAAAGTCTTTGATAGATCATAATTGAGAAAAGAACTCTTCTTGGCGAAGTCTATTTTATATGATTACATCACAGAATGACAACATATCACAGAAGCATAAAACATTAGAAATTGCAAGCCCTTCAGAGATCATTGATTCATAGTGTAAATTTAAAAGGTCACTAGGGAAATGCAGTGTCTACTTTGGACATAAAGGATTGTGATTTTAATATCTCCATGCCTACTGAACTTAGTAACGTTCATTACAATCAAGTAAATTTTTCACTCAGCATTTTTTCTTTCACACCTATTAAAAGTTTTGATTTAATATGACAGATTTTTCTTCTCAGAAATTATAATAATTCATTTATTCTCAGACACAGGCTATTGATTTCAGTGAAGACATTTTATAATATCTTTCTTCAGGGTTTATCTTCCTAATGCAAGGTCCTGAGATAGATCTTTCAGCATCTTCTGGTCTACTTTATTGGATTAACACAGAATCATAGAATTTTAGGACAAGAAGGAAAAATGCAGATTATCTTCTCCCACCACCTTCTATCTTCTCTATTTAATTGCAGAATTGTTTTACAAACTACTTTTGGGTATCTTCTAAGTAGAAAATTCCCCATTTACACAACTGTAATAGAGAACTATTTTTGATGTTGAGTGAAAATTTGTTTCTACATTCCATTTGTCATTTCTACTTCCTATCCTCAGTAAAGGAAAACAAATTAATAATTTTACTTGACATTCCTCAATATCTGAGTATTCCTATGTTGGCTTTCCTTCCCCAAATCTTACCTTTAGTTTATTTTTATTAATAAGGCATGCTTTTGAGTTTCATTACCACCCTTGTTACTGTGTGAATGCATTTGAATTTTCTACATTCTTTTTAAAATTTCCTACCAAAAATGTAACATAATTCTTCAAATAAGGTTAATGGCATTCTCAGAAGGCAGACCTATCAGCTTTCTCATTCAGGATATATATGTCAAGGTAGATAAAAATATCTTATTTCATGGTTATATTTCACTTTTAAATCACACAAAATTTATGATTAATTGAAAGTTTGATGCACACTTTCCAAATAGCTACTATAAATGAAGAACAGCTTCCCTCCTCCTCAAGTAGGAAAAATTGTATTTATCTTCATGAAATTTAATCTTGTTATATTTTGACCATTGTTTCTAATTAGTTATGATCTTTTGGTTATTGGTACTGATATTAATGCATTTCTCCATTCTTATTTAACATAATTCAAAAATGCCAATGGCTTTGTCCACAGAACTAAAACAAAAAATTCTAAAATTTGTATGGAAACACATAAGACTTCAAATAGCCAAAACAATCTGAAAAAGAAGAACGAACTTGGATGTATCATGCTCCCTGATTTCAAACTATACTACAAAGCTACAGTAATCAAAACAATATGGTATTGGCACCAAAACAGACACATAGATTAATGGAGCAGAACAGACAGCCCAATTAATGATATGGCCAATTAATATATGACAAAGGAGGCAAAAATATACAATGGGGAAAAGACAGCTTCTTCAATAAATGGTGCTTGGAAAAATAAACAGCTACATGAAAAGGAATCAACTGTACTCAGCTCTCACACTATAAACAAAAATATATTCAAAACGGATTAAAGACATAAATATAAGAACTGAAACTATAAAACTTCTAGAAGAAAACACGGGCAGTAAGCTCTTTGGTGTTGGTCTTAGTAATATTTTTTTGGATACGTCTCTTCAGTCAGGAGAAACAAAAACAAAATAAACAAATGGGACTACATCAAACTAAAAAGCTTTTGCACAGTGAAGGGAATTATCAATAAAACAAAAAGATCACCTACTGAATGGAAGAATATATTTGCAAATAATATCTCTGATAAGGGGTTAATATCCAAAACATGCAAAGAACTCATACAATTCATCATCAAAAAAACAATCAACACAATTAAAAAATGGGCAGAGAATCTGAATAGACATTTTTCCAAGGAAGACATATAAATGGTCAACAGGCACAGACAAAGATGCTCACCATCACTCTTCATCAGGGAAATGCAAATCAATACCATACTTGTCAGAATGGCTATTATCAAAAAGACAACATATAAGAAGCATTGAGAAAAGGGAACCCTCATGCACTGTTGGTGCGAATGTAAAGTGGTGTGGCCACAATGGAAAAAAAGGTATGGAGATTTCTCAAAAAATTAAAAATAGAACTACCATATGACCCAGCATTTCCACGCCTAGATATTTATCCAAAGAAAATGAAAACACTAATTAGAAGAGATATATGCACCTCTCTGTTCATTGCAGCATTATTTACAATACCCAAGATATGGAAGTAACCTAAGGGTCCATCAACAGATTAATGGATAAAGAACATGTCATACACACACACACACACACACACACACACACACGCACACACATGCACAATGGAATATTAGCCATAAAACGAATAAAATCCTGCCATTTATAACAACAAGAATGGATCTATAGGGAATTATGATATGTGAAATAAGTCAGAGAAACACAAACATTGCATGACTTCACTTACATGTGGAATCTAAAAAAAAAACAAATGAACAAACATAACAAAACAGAAACAGACTTATAGTTACAAAGAAAAAATAGGTAGCTGCCAGAAGGGATGGGAGTGGAGGAAAAAAAAAATAGGTGAGGAGATTAAGAGATACAAACTTGAAGTTTCAAAATAAATGAGTCATGGGTGTGAAATGTACACAGTGGGTAATATAGTCAATAACTATGTAAAAAATCATGAGTGTGCTTTGTATTTCTTTAATGAGTTGTTGGTAAAATGTGGAATAGGAGAGGGGAGAGGGCACAGACTTTTACCAAGTTATTAAACATTTTCCTCCTAATGGAATGGGTAAAATCTCTATACCAGGCTTCCCTGGTGGCGCAGTGTTTGAGAGTCTGCCTGCCAATGCAGGGGACATGGGTTAGTGCCCCGGTCTGGGAAGATCCCACATGTCGCAGAGCGGCTGGGCCCGTGAGCCATGGCCACTGAGCCTGTCCATCCGGAGCCTGTGCTCCACAACGGAAGAGGCCACAACAGTGAGAAGCCCACATACCACAAGAAATAAATAAATAAACAAACCAAAAAAACCCTTCTATACCAACATATCTGTCTCATCCGGAAGGAGAGTGGCTAGATTCACTTTTCTTTTTTCTTCCTAAAGTCAGTTCCATGATTTTTCAATCCACTAGAACTTGGATTCCACTCATTGTTCAGTGTTTTATTGCAGCCTGTCCTTTACTATGAGGCACTGGAGCACTCATGTGTCTCTAGGAGTCCATGATTGTTTTATATTTGCTCTTTTCTCTATTACACACATTAGTCATCAATTCATGGTTTTGATTCTCTCTGGCTATGTCATAACTGATTCAAAGAACTTGAAATACTGCTACATGCTTATAATTTTTGTAAATTTTTAATATTTCATATTTCTTTTTCCTCCCTATCTTTTTAAAAAATTTTTATTGGAGTATAATTGATTTACAGTGTTGTGTTATTTTCAGGTGCATAGCAACATAGAAGCACCTCAATACATAAGGCAAATGCTAACAGCCATAACAGGGGAAAGCAACAGCAGCACAATAATAGTGGGGGACTTTAACACCCCACTTACACCAATGGATAGATCATCCAGACAGAAAATTAAGAAAGAAACACAAGCCTTACATGACACATTAGACCAGATATACTTAATTGATACTTATAAGACATTCCATCCAAAAGCAGCAGAATACACTTTCTTCTCAAGTGCACGTGGAACATTCTCCAGGACAGAGCACATCTTTGGTCACAAATCAAGCTTCGATAAATTTAAGAAAATTGAAATCATGTCGAGCATCCTTTCCAACCACAACTCTATGAGATTAGAAATCAATTACGGAGAAAAAAAAAAACTGTAAAAAACACAAACACATGGAGGCTAAACAATAGGCTACTAAATAACCAATGGATCACTGAATAAATCAAAGAGGAAATAAAAAAATACATAAAAACAAATGACAACGAAAACACAATGATCCAAAACCTATGGGATTCAGCAAAAAGAGTTCTAAGAGGGAAGTTTATAGCAATACAATCTTACCTCGAGAAACAGGAAAACTCTCAAATAAACAACTTAAACTTACACTGAAAGCAACTAGAGAAAGAAGAACAAATAAAACCCAAAGTTAGTAGAAGGAAAGAAATCATAAAGATCAGGGCATTAATAAATGAAATAGAGATGAAGAAAACAATATGAAAGATCAGTAAAACTAAAAGCTGCTTCTTTGAGAAGATAAACAAAATTGAGCCAGATCATCAAGAAAAAAAGGGAGAGGACTCAAATCAATAAAATTTCCTTTCTTTCTGATCTTTAATCTATTAAAACTTTTTATAACTGTACACTTTATTAATATATACCTGTGGTACCTTTTTCATTTTTTTTCATCCTGTTTTGCGACAATTTATACTCTCTGGTAAAACATATTTCAGAGCTTTTTCATATTCTGTGTAAGCATAGAGAGCACTTTAATTATAGGAATTCATAACACCTCATTTCTCTTTAGAAGCCATACATTACAAACATATTTTAGTCCAAAGTGACCCCTACAGCTCCTAGGTAGAGTACAAAAATGAAACCAATAGCTGTCTTTTTGTACTTCCCTTGGTAATTTCATTTTAATAAATGCCACAGAAACCACCCTAGGTTTAGGTTGCCTTGGTTCTAGAGAGATGTGACTTGAGCACCTATTTTCTGCTCTTAAGAAGTATATTTAATGTATGGTGTGACACAATCATTTCATCATTAGCAAATTATCACTTATAAAATTTACCCAAGCCTCCAATAGCAAACAGCAAATGTGCAGAAAAACTTCTCAAGTGTTTGAAAGAATTATCTCTCTCTTCCAATTTCTTGCCAGGGAGAGTCTTGGAAACCTGCCTCCTTAAGAGCACAGAATATTTATATTGTTGACATACTGCTATAATGGACCTTCACCATGATAACTAATAAAATGTGTGATTACCATGTGCCAGGTACTGTGCTAAGATTTTACATCAATAATATCAGCTAAAGTCCAAATTAGCTGATGATTTGATTTCTATTTGTGTACACATCTTACAGCTCAAATTTAGAGGTGTCAGCTAGTTATCCAATGGAAACAAACTATCAAGTTTTAGAGCTGGATTTTGGATTTAGGATTTCTCTTGCCAGTTCTCTAGCTTTTGTTTACTCATTTCTGAATGGAGTACTTTTAGGAAGTTCACAATTTTTCTGGGAATTGGGTATATGTATTCATCTTTCTTATCTTCTAGTCTTTGTGACTAAGAGTAATTTTATTCTTATGATTTTAGTGTTTCATTTAGTATTGTTCTATTTTAAACATTAAGGGCTTTAGGGAAAGTGCTTTTATCTTTATGAAAGCAATAGGTAAGTGTTTAAATAGATTTTAGGGTGGGAGAAGTGGTTGTCCACTGAAGTTATCCCATGGTTTTTATTCAGTGTTTTTCAGAATTAATTACTTACAAAGCATATAGGCATATTTTAGTTTTGCAGAGCATCCTAAGAAAGATTAAACCATGTTTCATGTTAGCTAGGTAGTTTAACGACTTAAGAACATCAACACCTAGTTAGAAAGCAGAATCCTGTGTTCTTTACTCTCTACTCTGTCAATATTAAGAGCAGCATGATCCATGGATGCTGCATAATGTCTCCCTAAAGAGGTAAGAGAGAGGAATGTTGGAAAATAAATGTGTTCAGTAAATTATGTATTAATCACAATTTCTTGTTTTGCATTTTAATCAGAATCTTTACTATGTTAACAGTGGACATGGACGAGATGAAAAACACATGATATGTTTCCATAATATATTTGACCATATTCTACTGAATACACTAGGGACATGCTGTTTTAGAGAAAAGGGTAGAATCATTCCTTCTTCTGTTCTAAAAATAAATGTGGTATAAGTCATGTTCCAAAGAAAGCAGGAAATTTTTTGAATTTGAAATGAGTAAATACATCCTAGATTTAAAAATAAACTTAAAAAGTGAGAGTGAAAGTTGAAGACAGTATAGCCATGATGGTCTGATTCCTGGATTAGACTGTGATACTTAATGGTATAGAGAAATATATAATTTCTGTGCATTGAGAGAGAAGACAGCTGACTCAATCATATCAACCAAAATGATAAGTTATTTGAGAAAACGTCTGTGTATTATAAGCATTCTACATTGATTAAAATTAGTCAGATAGAAGAAATAAGTGCACTAGTGATAAGCAAAGAGACATTCAAAATAAATATAGATCTAAAATCTAATTAAAAGCACATGTGATTGTTGCTGACAAATTTCCCTGTCTGTTAATTTTGTCAAAGGTTAACCTCATTTGTCAAGCAAAACTTATATAATACTAACAGTATATTGGTGAGTAAAAACTAATGTGATTTAAGAGAGTGTCATTTAAAAATAATAATAGTCCCCTTCAATGCTAATACCCTGAACTCTCAAATTTCACAATGTACTCACTTAAAAGCAACACTAGTGAATTTTTAACGTTACGTTTTCTATTTAATATTCTGTGACTATATACTTCTTCTTTGTCGAATGTCTGTGAATTGTTTCCTGAATATCATTTTGTAGCTTAACTAGAATTCTTTTTAATAATCTAAATCACAGTTCAAATTTTCCTTCAAAAATATATGCTAGATTTCAATGTTTGAAAATAATTAGTGTGTCCCAAACTTAGCTCAGTTTTATTTGACAATGTTTTTATTAGACAGAAGATATTTTTTTTTCTGTTAGAACTTAAATAACCAATAAAATTTAAAAGAAAAAAAGTACAGTGACCCAAATAGGTATAGTTTTCTAGTCAGCAGAACTAGAAAGGTACAAAAATAAAAAGAAGTTTTGTAATTAAAATTTCCCATTATCTATAAAGGTATGCAGATTGAACATAATTAACCATGAAGTTAAAATGTTGAAGAGTGGTAAAAGAAGAATGCATGTCTATCAGTTTTCTGGTATCTACCCTGATCCAGACTGAGCCTGCATGCAAGGCAAACATAGAAATTCCATTCCAAATTGTCAAAGTAACTGTTTGGCAAACAGTTTCGATTAGTGTAAAATGATCCAATTAATGCACCCCACAAAGGACTAAGAACAAATACCAATATCAAACACGGCTGCAGAAAGAAATCTTTGAAGTGGCTGTTTTCAACGGACTATTAACAACACGAAATTTAGCTGAAATGCAACCAACCAGATGCTAGTGCTTGAATACAGCAAATAAAAAAGATTGCTTTACTATTAGAAAGTTAGCATAAATTTTTGTTCTACATCACTTAGTACAGCCAAGAGACTCAGAGAAGAAGATTCTGATTTTACTTGAGTCCTTTTAGTTATTCTTATTTTCTATGTTTGATTTTATTTGGTGGTACTCAGGGTGAATTTTGGGAGATGAAAAATTTCATTTCTAATGTTCATATAATTTAGGGCCATGAACTTACTGAAAATAAAAAGGAAATAAGAATGCAGTAACAAATGTACAGCTCTAGAAATTGCTTCTGTGGGAATAAGAATTAAAGCTGTTTCTCTTCCTCTATTCAAGTAACTCTTTTTAGATATCTGCAGTAAAGACTTCACTTTGCAATCACTGGAAACATCTAGTTTAGAAATGAATCCTTGAGAACAGGGAAGTTTAGAAAAATAACGTAATGATGGATATGTGGCATTATACATTTGGCAAAATTCAGAATATAAATTTCAAAGACTGAACATTAATAAACCAGGAACCTTAGTTAATAATTATGTATCAGTATTGGCTTATCAATTGTAACAAATATGTCCATTGACTTAAAAAGATGCTAATAATATGGGGGAAATAGAGGGTGGTATACTAGAACTTTACTTTCTGCAAACCTAAAACTGCTCAAAAAAATAAAACCTATTCATTTAAAAAATTAATCCTTGTTAGTTGATATGCACTTTGGTCTACACGATATAGGCAGATTCAATATATACTTTTGACTATGTGGCTTCATTGACTGTTGTACAGTTTAGAACTTCATGAATGTGGGCAATTCAGATCAAAAACACTCCAGGATTTTTCTCAGAAGTACTATATTTTGTTAGGTATTTCTACACTTATTTTCTTTATATTAAATTTCTAGATATAATTTTTCAAGGCAAAGTTGAAATTCTTATACATTTATAAGATATAGATTAACACTTGCTGTGAGCTAAACTGTGTCCCCCCAAAATTTATACGTTGAATCCCTGACCCTCAATGAGATGGGACTTTGGGGATGTAATCAAGTTTAGAGGTTTAGAGGAGATCATGAAAGTGGAATTCTCATGATGAGAAGAGATCCTAGAGAGATTGTTTTCTTTCTCTCTGCAACATGGGAACATAGCAAGAAGGCTTTGTGCCAATCAAGAGGAGATATCTCACCACAAACTGACCATATTGGAAACCTGATCACAGATTTTCAGTCTCCAGAATTGTGAGGAAACCAACTTCTGTATTTTAAGTCACCCAACCTATAGTATTTTTTTAATGGCAGTCCAATCAGACTAAGACAACCGTTCATGGAGTTTAGGGTATATAGAAGAGGAAGTAGTGGAAAGAGCAATGAGTAAGGATTTGACATATTTCTTGCACACAGACTCACCCTTTGAAATAAACCAACTCTGGAACATAGTCGTTTATAACATCTTTTTAAACCTGAGTATTTCCATGTTCAAAATGAAAGGGTTATATTATCTGACTTATCAATAGTCTTAGCCATTCAAGTAAGGGTTGCCAGATAAAACATAAGACACTCAGTTAAATTTGAACTTCAGATAAATAATTAATGAGATTTAGTATTAACATCACCCATGCCCTATGTGGGACATGCTTATATTAAACATTATTTGCTGTTATTCTGAAAATCTAATCTAAGTGATTTTTGTTATTGTTGCTATTGTTCTCAGTTATTATTTTTTTCTTGCAACCCTAATTCAAGTACAATAGTAGTAGATTAGTGGCTCTACAAATTGAGCATGTATAAGAATGACCTGGAGAGCTTGATAAAACACAGATTGCTGAGACCCACCCTTAGAATATCTGATTCACTAAATTTGGGGAGAAACTCAAGAATTTGGATTTCTATTAAGTTTCCAAGTAGTGTTGATCCTGAGAGAATCTGGATGACATTGGACTCATAAACCTTAATATTTCTTCAAACTTTTAAGAAGTTCCTCTATTAATTCATATTTTTCCACATGTGCATAATAGTTTATTATAATCATTAAATTACCATTTAAGAAAATTTCAATTTTTTAATCTTTAAATTTTTTCCTCAAAATATTTTAAAAAGAAACAACATTTTAGAATATTCTCAAAGTAATTATAATGACCTTGGCTTCAAAAGAGTACAATTAATATTCTGTACACATTCTTGCTAATATTTTCTCCATTAGTCCCCATGGAATATTAAACATGCTTTATAAATAAATGCAGTGTTACCTGTAACCTTGACACAATCTTTCTCCTTTCCTTTGAGTCCAAACTTCCTAATGAACTTTAGAGTTATATATCCTCTGCAGTTCAAATAACTCCTGAAGAAATAAATAGCTTTGGTGATAAAATAGCTGTAAGCTATTCTGACTTTTCAGTAGATTTGTATGTGGGAAATACAGTATGTCTATTGAAAAGTTTCTGTATTCCTTCCTGTTTCTCATCAAGTGTATAATTCAGGTCTTATCCTAACCCTTTACTTCACAGCCTTATCTAGGATATTCTTCTTGTTATGGACAAGCCCATGAGAAATGCATCTTGAATGCTGTGGCTGTCAATTTCTAACTCATGATCTTTTGTCTCTGTAGAAACATGTGAGACACAGGAAGAAGCTCTAACTTTCTTTATCCAGAAGAACATACTAATATTTTTATGTTTCTTTTCAGCTATAATTAATATCTCTTATTCAGAACTCCCCATGCCCAATGAGGATCACAGATATAGTACATAATCAAATACTTCAATGTTAGGAACTACTTTCTCAAAATTATGCAACATCTGTGTTAATAGACTTACTTTGCTCCTCCATTCAATATATATACATGATACCTAAATTTTCCTCTGTGAATCTTCAGGTTTTGCTTGCTAATTTTTACCTTTTGGAATTTCAGTTCTCCTGACCTCCTCTTCCTGCAGTCCCCAAAATACGTGTCTGTGCTCTCCCATGTTAACTTCCTCTCTTGTTATTCTTGAGCTACAACATCTGAAGATCCTTTCCAACCATAACTATAATTAGTTCCCCTAACTTCCATACTTTGTCTGGTTCCATCGTTTTTCAAATTTTCAGTAAAGCAGAGATCATATTAAAGTAGAAATCAATATATTTCTTATCATTGTCCTGTGGTTCACAATACGAGAAGCATTCACTTCCATTACTAAATTAAATAGTTCTTCTCAGAAATTTTACATCTACCAATCCCTAAATACAGCCATGGGTGTCCAATATGGACTACTCATATTTGATTGTTTAAACCCTATCTGATTCTTTCAAGAATATTCATTCAAAACATTATTTTGGCATATAAATACATACATATATACACACACACATACTATATATCTGTATATACATATTTATATATTGCTTTATATAACAGTCTTTAGAAGATATAGGATATGATTAAAATATGCAAAACTCGATAATCCCATATGAGTGTTGTTATAACCATGGGTAAATACTTGACAATGGAGAAAGAAAAATACTTATGTATAATTTCTTTGAAATTCTAGTGGTTAATAAGTTACATTATGTGGGAGCTCCACTTAAAAAGGGTTGACTCCAAATAAAATAAACTATATAATGTAGTAATGCATCCCATATAATTTTTCTTCTAAAATAGTTTTTATTTCTGTGGGAGAAAGTCAATGAGTTTAAGCACAGAGCAAAGAGTAGCACTGGTACAATCATCCCAGGATGTCAGTAAAGAAGAAGAATAATAAAAGTACTTCTATCAGAATAAAGTTAGCTTTTAGAAACAAAGGGGAAATGGCAGGAGAGAAAAAATTCTGAGAAATTACTTACCACATGAATTGGAAGACGGACATCAAGAGCTCAGCTTCTTCTTATGAATAACCAGACTATGGGGAAAAAAAGACAAAAATCCATCAGTAAGAGTACTAGGAAATTCATATTGTTTGTAGCCATTAACTGAATTGTTTAATAGCAATGATTTTCATTATTATCAAAGTTATGATATTTGTCAAAAAATGAATATATACTATGTGCATTATGTTGGTGCACTCAAAAGAAAAGCAATCGAGAGGCAATGTTCACAATATACTTGAAAAAAAATACAGAAACATAAATATGTCAACAGTTTCATAAATATCAGAAATTATAAAATTTTAAATTATAAAACATTGTATAATTACTCACATATATTGAGTTCTGAGCATAAACCAGGTACCAGAATAATTGATTTACAAACACTGCCTCATTTGATCCTCAGTGAGACCCTATGAGGAATGTCAAGTCTTAGCTTCACTTTCTAGATTACAAAAAAAATTTAGAAAGGCTAATTAACTTGTTGGGAAAGAGGCACATATAATCTCAGAGTTTAGCTCTTGCCCCCTTAACTTCTATGCTAAACAGCCTAAATAGCAAGAGATGAACCACTGCTTCTGAATATTGTAAGACAAACATTGTTAATGCATCCCTGGAAAATTCCTCCAATCTTCTGCTTAAATTAAGATGTGCATAGACAGAAAATTTTCTTCTGACCAGTTTTCCTTTTCCTTTTTATGCTATTTAATCACTATTTATTGGAACACAGAAGCATTTCTAAAGATATGTCAAGAAAACAAAATCCAACACCCACCACCAGTAGCAAACCACAATGAATCTAACAACAGACTTTACCACTTAGTTTTAAAGGTCATTTGTGTGCTTGCAAAATACAAGTTTAAAAGGTTAGATTCCATGAGGCTTTAAATAGTGAATCAAAGTTTTGTTTGCATTAGCTTTATTCAGTGTCGTTTCCAATCTTCCATCTCACTATAAAACTATTCAGGAAATGTCTGCTTAGCATTCTTTCGGAAGAAAGCCCAAGGCAAAGTACTAGAGAAATATTTAAAAATTCATTCATACTCTAAAGAAGAAAATAGGTTATCTGTGTACAGTCTAAGTCCATTTGTGGAAGTTTATGATAATCAATATTGCTGTACAAAACTGTCTGTTATCTAGAATATTCAAAAGTTATTAGCTCACATTATTGTTCTTAGTCTAAAATGCTATGAAATCCAAGATATTTTGCTTAGAGTTTTTTTTCAGATTGATAGAACTGATTTTTCTCTTTTCCTATAAAATATTTTTTGTTGTTGAATTTATCAATACACAAGTTGATTGACTTCAAATTACTTTTCCTTTTGTTTTGAATTGAATATTGTGCTATAATTAAGGCAAACTTTTATTTAATTTCTGTGATAGATCTGTGTGGTTTCTGAAGGCCAAAAATATATTAGTTGTGATGTTGACACGGCCAATTTCATCTCAGGTGTCAAAAATGAAATATATGGTCATTGCTTCATCACAATTAAAAATGGGGTGAGATTCCCTAAAGGAAAGAACTGGAAATATTCTTAGGAACCCAAATAATTCAGTTAAGAGAAACATAGGAGACAGGCAAGAACTGTAGGATGTGTAGGATGCTTATTTTTTATACGTTGTCTGTTCGCAGAACATGTGATGAAAAATGGTCTCAAAGGACAAAGTAGGATTCTAAATTTTCAGCAAAACAGAAACAGCAGAAAATATATAATATGATATGCGCCCAAGTGAATTTAAGAAAAACATAAAGGTTAGTCTCTTATTCTCTGCTGCACACTGGGAAAAAATTAAGACTGCAATTTTTAATAAAGAATGGCATGAACAACTCTACAAAGCTATATGTGGACATCTCAGGACTAGGAAACAGAAAACAGTCCCAAACATTAACTTCAGTAAGTACTTTTTAGAAAAATGCCATTCACCTTTATAGATGTCAGATAGATGATTGTTTTAGTTTTTTGTATCTTCAGGTCTTACAGACATTACACAAGATTAACCCTAAGGTACACTTTTCTAAAATGTGATATAAACCTGGATTCAGTATGGTGTAATTTCTCAGGGAATGAGGTAAATAAATGTAGTTCAACAAATATACTTCATCCCTTAAATCACTATGTAAAACAGGGTAGCATATGTAAGGAGTGAAATTTCAGTCTTTTAAGACTCATAATTCTGGGTTGATGGTGACTTGAATAGAAGTATCCAGTATAGATATATATTGTTTTATTTCATTAGTTGCACTATTTTCTTTGGTAAAAGTGACTTGAAAAGCAAACTGAAGGATAATATTAGAAAACACAGCTCAGCACGGTGGGCCTCAGGCTGGTGCAACGTCATGCCGGGCTTTGTTGCCGCAGGCCCGCACCGCAAGCAGTGCCCGTCCCTCCCCTCGGCCTGAGTGCGCCAGAACCCCCGAATCAGCGGTTCCTTTAACCCCGTCCTGTCTGAGCAAAAAACAGAGCACCCTCCAGCGACCTACATGCAGAGGCAGGGCCAAATCCAACGCTGAGCCCCTGTGAGCTGTGAGAACAAAGAAGAGAAAGGGAAATCTCTCCCAGCAGCCTCAGAAACAGCAGATTAAAGCTCCACAATCATCTTGATGTACGCTGCATCTGTGGAACACATGAATAGACAACGAGTCATCCCAAATTGAGGAGGTGGGCTTCGAGAGCAAGATCTATGATTTTTTCCCCTTTTCCTCTTTTTGTGAATGTGTATGTGTATGCTTCTGTGTGAGATCTTGTCTGTATAGTTTTGCTTCCACCATTTGTCCTAGGGTTCTATCCGTCCATGTTTTTTTTTTTTAATTTTTTTCTTAAAAATTAATTTTAATAACTTTATTATACTTTACCTTCATTCTTTCTTTCTTTCTTTCTTTCCTTCCTTCCTTCCCTCCTTTAGACAACGAATCATCCCAAATTGAGGAGGTGGTCTCTGAGAGCAAGATTTATGATTTTTTCCCCTTTACCTCTTTTTGTGAGGGTGTATGTGTATGCTTCTGTGTAAGATTTTGTCTGTATAGCTTTGCTTCCAACATTTGTCCTAAGGTTCTATCCGCCCCCCTTTTTTTTTCTAAATAATTTTTTTAATTCAATAACTTTATTATACTTTATTTTATTTTACTGTATCTTCTTTCTTTCTGTCTTTTTTCCTTCCTTCCCTCCTTCCTTCCTTCCTCCCTCCATCCCTCCCTCCTTTCTTTCCTTCTTGCCTTTGTTCCTTCTTTGCTTCTTTCTTTCTTTCTTTCTTTCTTTCTTCCTTCCTCCCTTCCTTCCTTCCCTCCTTTTATTCTTTCTTTATTTCTTCATAGTTCTACTAATTCTCTCTACTTTTTCTCCTTTTTATTCTGAGCTGTGTAGATGAAAGGCTCTTGCTGCTCCAGCCAGGAGTCAGGGCTCTGCCTCTGAGGTGGGAGAGCCAACTTCAGGACACTGGTCAACAAGAGACCTCCCACTTCCACATAATATTAAACGGCGGAAATCTCCCAGAGACCTCCATCTTAACACCAGCACCCAGCTTCACTCAGCGACCAGCAAGCTAGAGTGCTGGACAACCTATGCCAAACAACTATCAAAACAGGAACAAAACCCCATCCATTAGCAGAGAGGTTGCCTAAAATCATAATAAGACCACAGACACCCCAAAACACACCACCAGAAATGAACCTGCCCACTAGAGAGACAAGATCCAGCCTCATCCACCACAACACAGGCACTAGTCCCCTCCACCAGGAAGCCTACACAACCCACTGAACCAACATTAGCCACTGGAGACAGACATAAAAAAAACAGCAGGATCTACGAACCTGCAGCCTGCAAAAAGGAGACCCCAAACACAGTAAGATAAGCAAAATGAGAAGACAGAAAAGCACACAGCAGATAAAGGAGCAAGATAAAAATGAACCAGACCTAACAAATGAAGAGGAAATAGGCAGTCTACCTGAATAAGAATTCAGAATAATGATAGTAAAGATGATCCAAAATCTTGGAAATAGAATAGACAAAATGCAAGAAACATTTAACAAGAACCTAGAAGAACTAAAGATGAAACAAGCAATGATGAACAATACAATAAATGAAATTAAATGTACTCTAGATGGGATCAATAGCAGAATAACTGAGACAGAAGAACGGATAAGTGACCTGGAAGATAAAATAGTGGAAATAACTACTGCAGAGCATAATAAAGAAAAAAGAATGAAAAGAACTGAGGACAGTCTCAGAGACCTCGGGGACAAAATTAAATGCACCAACATTCGAATTATAGGGGTTCCAGAAGAAGAAGAGAAAAAGAAAGGGACTGAGAAAATATTTGAAGAGATTATAGTTGCAAACTTCCCTTATATGGGAAAAGAAATAGTTAATCAAGTCCAGGAAGCACGGAGAGTCCCATACAGGATAAATCCAAGGAGAAATACGCCAAGACACATATTAATCAAACTGTCAAAAATTAAATACAAAGAAAGCATATTAAAAGCAGCAAGGGAAAAACAGCAAATAACTCACAAGGGAATCCCCATAAGGTTAACAGCTGATCTCTCAGCAGAAACCCGACAAACCAGACGGGAGTGGCAGGACATACTGAAAGTGATGAAGGAGAAAAACCTGCAACCAAGACTACTCTACCCAGCAAGGATCTCATTCAGATTTGATGGAGAAATTAAAACCTTTACAGACAAGCAAAAGCTGAGAGAGTTCAGCATCACCAAACCAGCTTTACAACAAATGCTAAAGGAACTTCTCTAACAAGAAACACAAGAGAAGGAAAAGACCTATAATAACGAACCCAAAACAATTTAGAAAATGGGAATAGGAACATACATATTGATAATTACCTTAAATGTAAATGGACTAAATGCTCCCACCAAAAGACACAGATTGGCTGAATGGTTACAAAAACAAGACCCTTATATATGCTGTCTACAAGAGACCCACTTCAGACCTAGAGACACATACAGACTGAAAGTAAGGGGATGGAAAAAGATATTCCATGCAAATGGAAACCAAAAGAAAGCTGGAGTAGCAATTCTCATATCAGACAAAATAGACTTTAAAATAAGGGCTATTAGAAGAGACAAAGAAGGACACTACATAATGATCAAGGGATCGATCCAAGAAGAAGATATAACAATTGTAAATATTTATGCACCCAACATAGGAGCACCTCAATACATAAGGCAAATACTAACAGCCATAAAAGGGGAAATCGACAATAACACATTCATAGTAGGGGACATTAACACCCCACTTTCACCAAAGGACAGATCATCCAAAATGAAAATAAATAAGGAAACACAAGCTTTAAGTGATATATTAAACAAGATGGACTTAATTGATATTTATAGGACACTCCATCCCAAAACAACAGAATACACTTTTTTCTCAAGTGCTCATGGAACATTCTCCAGGATAGATCATATCTTGGGTCACAAATCAAGCCTTGGTAAATTTAAGAAAATTGAAATTGTATCAAGTATCTTTTCTGACCACAACGCCATGAGACTAGATATCAATTACAGGAAAAGATCTGTAAAAAATACAAACACATGGAGGCTAAACAATACACTACTTAATAATGAAGTGATCACTGAAGAAATCAAAGAGGAAATAAAAAATACCTAGAAACAAATGACAATGGAGACACAACGACCCAAAACCTATGGGATGCAGCAAAAGCAGTTCTAAGGGGGAAGTTTATAGCAATACAAGCCCACCTTAAGAAGCAGGAAACATCTCGAATAAACAACCTAACCTTACACCTCAAGCAATTAGAGAAAGAAGAACAAAAAAACCCCAAAGCTAGCAGAAGGAAAGAAATCATAAAAATCAGATCAGAAATAAATGAAAAAGAAATGAAGGAAACAACAGCAAAGATCAATAAACTAAAAGCTGGTTCTTTGAGAAGATAAACAAAATAGATAAACCACTAGCCAGACTCATCAAGAAAAAAGGGGAGAAGACTCAAATCAATAGAATTAGAAATGAAAAATGAGAAGTAACAACTGACACTGCAGAAATAAGAAAGGTCATGAGAAATTACTACAAGCAACTCTATGCCAATAAAATGGGCAATCTGGAAGAAATGGACAAATTCTTAGAAATGCACAACCTGCCAAGACTGAATCAGGAAGAAACAGAAAATATGAACAGACCAATCACAAGCACTGAAATTGAAACTGTGATTAAAATTCTTCCAACGAACAAAAGCCCAGGACCAGATGGCTTCACAGGCGAATTCTATCAAACATTTAGAGAAGAGCTAACACCTATCCTTCTCAAACTCTTCCAAAATATAGCAGAGGGAGGAACACTCCCAAATTCCTTCTACGAGGTCACCATTACCTTGATACAAAAACCAGACAAGGATGTCACAAAGAAAGAAAACTACAGGCCAATATCACTGATGAACATAGATGCAAAAATCCTCAACAAAATACTAGCAAACAGAATCCAACAGCACATTAAAAGGATCATACACCATGATCAAGTGGAGTTTATTACAGAAATGCAAGGATTCTTCAACATATGCAAATCTATCAGTGTGATAAACCATATTAACAAATTGAAGGAGAAAAACCATATGATCATCTCAATAGATGCAGAGAAAGCTTTTGACAAAATTCAACACCCATTTATGATAAAAACCCTGCAGAAAGTAGGCATAGAGGGAACTTTTCTCAAATTAATAAAGGCCATATATGACAAGCCCACAGCCAACATCATCCTCAGTGGTGAAAAACTGAAAACATTTCCACTAAGATCAGGAACAAGACAAGGTTGCCCACTCTCACCACTCTTATTCAACATAGTTTTGGAAGTTTTAGCCACAGCAATCAGAGAAGAAAAGGAAATAAAAGGAATCCAAATCAGAATAGAAGAAGTAAAACTGTCACTGTTTGCAGATGACATGATACTATACATAGAGAATCCTAAAGATGCTACCAGAAAACTACTAGAGATAATCAATGAATTTGGTAAAGTAGCAGGATACAAAATTAATGCACAGAAATCTCTGATATTCCTATATACTAATGATGAAAAATCTAAAAGTGAAATCAAGAAAACACTCCCATTTACCATTGCAACAAAAAGAATAAAATATCTAGGAATAAACCTACCTAAGGAGAAAAAAGACATGTATGCAGAAAATTATAAGACACTGATGAAAGAAATTAAAGATGATACAAATAGATGGGGAGATATACTATGTTCTTGGATTGGAAGAATCAACATTGTGAAAATGACTCTACTACCGAAAGCAATCTGTAGATTCAGCGCAATCCCTATCAAACTACCACTGGCATTTTTCACAGAACTAGAACAAAAAAATTCCCAATTTGTATGGAAACACAAAAGACCCCGAATAGCCAAAGCAATCTTGAGAACGAAAAACGGAGCTGGAGGAATCAGGCTCCCTGACTTCAGACTATACTACAAAGCTACAGTAATCAAGACAGTATGGTACTGGCACAAAAACAGAAAGATAGATCAATGGAACAAGATAGAAAGCCCAGAGATAAACCCACGCACATATGGACACCTTATCTTTGATAAAGGTGGCAGGAATGTACAGTGGAGAAAGGACAGCCTCTTCAATAAGTGGTGCTGGGAAAACTGGACAGATACATGTAAAAGTATGAGATTAGATCACTCCCTAACACCATGCACAAAAATAAGCTCAAAATGGTTTAAAAATCTAAATGTAAGGCCAGATACTATCCAACTCTTAGAGGAAAACATAGGTAGAACACTCTATGACATAAATCACAGCAAGATCCTTTCTGATCCACCTCCTAGAGTAACGGAAATAAAAACAAAAATAAACAAATGGGACCTAATAAAACTTCAAAGCTTTTGCACAGCAAAGCAAACCATACACAAGACCAAAAGACAGCACTCAGAATGGGAGAAAATATTTGCAAATGAAGCAACTGACAAAGGATTAATCTCCAAAGTTTACAAGCAGCTCATGCAGCTCAATAACAAAAAAACAAACAACCCAATCCAAAAATGGGCAGAAGATCTAAATAGACGTTTCTCCAGAGAAGATATACAGACTGCCAACAAACACATGAAAGAATGCTCAACATCATTAATCATTAGAGAAATGCAAATCAAAACTACAATGAGATATCATCTCACACCAGTCGGAATGGCCATCATCAAAAAATCTAGAAACAATAAATGCTAGAGAGGGTGTGGAGAAAAGGGAACACTCTTGCACTGCTGATGGGAATGTGAATTGGTTCAGCCACTATGGAGAACAGTATGGAGGTTCCTTAAAAAACTGCAAATAGAACTACCATATGACCCAGCAATCCCACTACTGGACATATACCCTGAGAAAACCAAAATTCAAAAAGAATCATGTACCAAAATGTTCATTGCAGCTCTATTTACAATAGCCTTGAGATGGAAACAACCTAAGTGCCCATCATCAGATGAATGGATAAAGAAGATGTGGCACATATATACAATGGAATATTACTCAGCCATAAAAAGAAATGAAATTGAGCTATTTGTAATGAGGTGGATAGACCTAGAGTCTGTCATACAGGGTGAAGTAAGTCAGAAAGAAAAAAAAAAAATACCGTACGTGAACACATATATATGGAATTTAAGAAAAAAAAATGTCATGAAGAACCTAGGGGTAAGACAGGAATAAAGACACAGACCTACTGGAGAACAGACTTGAGTATATGGGGAGGGGGAAGGGTGAGCTGTGACAGAGCGAGAGAGAGTCATGGACATATACACACTACCAAACGTAAGGTAGATAGCTAGTGGGAAGCAGCCGCATGGCACAGGGATATCGGCTTGGTGCTTTGTTACCGCCTGGAGGGGTGGGATATAGAGGGTGGGAGGGAGGGAGATGCAGGAGGGAAGAGATATGGGAACATATGTATATATATAACTGATTGACTTTGTTATAAAGCAGAAACTAACACACCATTGTAAAGCAATTATACTCCAATAAAGATGTTAAAAAAAAAAAAGAAAGAAAACAGAGTTCAGTCAAATTGCATTTTATTCACCAATCTGCCCAAAAGATATGCCTAATTTTAAGACAATATAATAAAAATTAGCTACAAAGTAAAATACTAAATGAATGTAAAATTAATTTGATCACATATATAGTTGTGTCAAACAGATCTTTGGAGTAACATGAAGTTGTAGAGTAAGATTCAAATTACACACTGAAGGCTGCTTCTCTTGCAGATTTATCCCCTTACAGAGTTACCACAGGACACTCTCTACTTTCCTAAATCATAAGTTTATCAGACTTCTTCGTTCCTGAAAAATGTGTTTATAGTTTTCTCAACCAAAAGGAATTATTTACTGCTGAGACAGGCTAGATGTGTTAGCTATTCTTTGTTTTTGTTTTTCTTTTTTAACTGTGAAAAGTACCAAGAGTCTGAATTTTTAAAGTAGTCATGCAAACAAATTAATGTGATCATTTATATTAAATATTTATGTCCAGACACTTGTCACCTATACAACCACATATAGACAAGTATATGAGTGGCTGCTGCCAAAGTCAGAGTTAAGACAAAACTAAAGTAGAAATTTCTATCGTAAGTTTCTTCTTCATAAAACCTACACATTATGTATCTTCTCTTTCATATATCATTCAAATATTCACTAAATTTCAAAGGAAATATACATCACTGAAATTATCAATGGCTTTGTTTCGGGTTTCTCCAAGATCACTTAAAGAGGAATTGAGTGGGTGGACCTTCAAGATGGTGGAGGTGTAAGACATGGAGATCACCTTCCTCCCCATAAATACATTAAAAATACAACTACATGTGAACAACTTCTACAGGACCCCCACTGAATGCTGGCAGAAGACCTCAGACTTCCAAAAAGGAAAGAAACTCCCCAGGTACCTGCCCATGTGGCTGACAGGGTCTTGGTGCTCTGGCCGGGTATCAGGACTGAGCCTATGCGGTGGGAGAGCCGAGTTCAGGACACTGGACCACCAGAGACCTCCTGGCTCTACATAATATCAATCAGCAAGAGTTGTCCCAGAGATCTCCATCTCAATGCTAACACACAGCTATATTCAATGACCACTAGGCCCCAGTGCTGGACACCCCATGCCGAAAAGCTAGCAAACAAGAACACAAACCCACCCATTAGAAGAGAGGCTGATTAAAAGAATACTAACTTCACAGACACCCCAAACCACACCACAAACATGGTCCTGCCCACCACAAAGACAAGATCCAGCTTCATCCACAAGCACATGTCCCCTCCACTAGGAAGCCTACACGACCCACTGAGCCAACATTACCAACTGAGGAAAGACACCAAAAACAATGGGAACTATGAACCTGTAACCTGTGAAAAGCAGATCCCAAACTCAGTAAGCTAAGCAAAATGAGATGACACAGAAATATGCAGCAGATGAAGGAACAAGGTAAAAATCCACCACACTAAACAAATGAAGAAGAAATAAGCAGTCTACTTGAAAAAAAATTCAGAGTAATGATATTAAACATGACCCAAAATCTTGGAAATAGAATGTTTAATAAGGACCTAGAAGAACTAAAGAGCAAACAAACAATGATGAACAACACAATAAATGAAACTAAAACTTCTCTAGAAGGAATCAATAGCAGAATAACTGAGGCAGAAAAACGCATAAGTGACCTGGAAGACAAAATAGGGAAAATAAATATCTCAGAGCAGAATAAAGAAAAAAGAATAAAAAAAATATGAGGACAGTCTCAGAGAACTCTGGGACAACATTAAGCACACTAACATTCGAATTATAAGGGTCCCAGAAGAAAAATAGAAAAAGAAAGGGACTGAGAAAATATTTGAAATGATTATAGTTAAAATCTTCTGTAAGATGAGAAAGAAAATATTCAGTCAAGCCCAGGAAGTGCAGAGAGTCCCTTACAGGATAAATCCAAGGAGAAACATGTCAAGACACACGTTAGTCAAACAAAGAAAAATTAAATACAAAGAAAAAATATTAAAAGCAACAATGGAAAAGCAACAAATAACCTACAAGGGAATCCCCAAAAGATTAACAGCTGATCTTTCAGCAGAAACTCTGCAAGCCAGAAGGGAGTGGCAGGACACATTTATAGTGATGAAGGGGAAAAACCTACAACCAAGATTACTTTACCCAGTAAGGATCTCATTCAGATTCAACAGAGAAATTAAAACCCTTACAGAAAAGCAAAAGTTAAGAGAATACAGCACCACCAAACCAGCTTTACAACAAACACCACAGGAACTTCTCTAGGCAGGAAACACAAGACAAAGAAAAGACCTAAAAAACAAACCAAAAACAAGTAAGAAAATGGTAATAAGAACATACATATTGATAATTACCTTAAATGTAAATGGAATAAATGCTCCAACCAAAAGACATAGACTGGCTGAATGGATACAAAAACAAGACCCATATATATGCTGTCAACAAGAGAACCATGTCAGACCTAGGGACACATACAGACTGAAAATGAGGGGATGGAAATAGATATTCCATGCAAATGGAAATCAAAAGAAAGCTGGAGTAACAATTCTCATATCAGACAAAATAGACTTTAAAATAAAGACTATTACAAGAGAAAAAGAAGGGCACTACATAATGATCAAGTGATCAATCCAAGAAGAAGATATAGCAATTGTAAATATTTATGCACCCAACATACAAGCACCTCAATACATAAAGCAAATGCTAATAGCCATAAAGGAGGAAACTGACAGCAACACAATCATAGCAAGGCACTTTAAGACCCCACTTTCACCAATGGAGAGATCAACCAAAATGAAAATAAATAAGGAAACACAAGCTTTAAATGATACATTAAACAAGATGGACTTAATCGATATTTATAGGGCATTCCATCAACAAACAACAGAAAACACTTTTTTCTCAAATGGTCATGGAACATTCTCCAGGATAGATCATAACTTGGGTCACATATCAAGCCTTGATAAATTTAAGACCACTGAAATCATATCAAGTATCTTTTCTGACCACAACGCTAAGAGACTTGATATCAAGTACAGGAAAGAAACTGTAAAAAATACAAACACATAGAGGCTAAACAATACGTTACTAAATAACCAAGGGATCACTAAATAAATCAAAGAGGAAATCAAAAAAATACTTAGAAACAAATGCCAAGGAAAACACGATGACCCAAAATCTATGGGATGCAGCAAAAGCTGTTCTAAGAGGGAAGTATATAGCAATACAATCCTACTTCAAGAAACAAGAAATATCTCAAATAAACAACCTAATCTTACACCTAAAGCAATCAGAGAAAGAAGAACAAAAAAACCCCAGAGTTAGCAGAAGGAAAGAAATCATAAAGATCACATCAGAAATAAATGAAATAGAAATGAAGGAAACAATAACAAAGATAAATAAAACTAAAAGGTGGTTCTTTGAGAAGATAAACAAAATTAATAAACCGTTAATGAGACTCATCAAAAAAAAAAAAAAAAGGAGAACACTCAACAGAATTAGAAATGTAAAGGGAGAAGTAACAACTGACACTCGAGAAATACAAAGGATTATGAGAGATTACTACAAGCAACTCTATGCCAATAAAATGGACAACCGGGAAGAAATAGACAAATTCTTAGAAAAGCACATTTCAAGACTGAATCAGGAAGAAATAGAACATAAAAACAGACCAACCACAAGTACTGAAATTGAGACTTTGGTTATAAAACTTCGAACAAAAAAAAAGCCCAGGACTAGATGGCTTCACCAGCGAATTCCATCAAACATTTAGAGAAGAAGTAACACCTATCCTTCTCAAACTCTTCAAAAATATAGCATGAGGAGGAAACCTCCAAACTCATTCTACAAGGCCAACATCATCCTGATACCAAAACCACACAAAGATGTCACAAAAAAGAAAACTACAGGCCCATATCAGTGATGAAATAGATGCAAAACTGTTCAACAAAAGACTGGCCAAAAGAATCCTGCAGCACATTAAAAGGATCAGACACCATGATCAAGTGGGGTTTATCCCAGGAATTCAAGGATTGTTTAATATACGTAAATCAATCAATGTGATATACCGTATTAACAAACTGAAGGATAAAATGCATATGATTATATCAATAGATGCAGAAAAAGCTTTCAACAAAATTCAACACACATTTATGACAAAAACCCTACAGAAAGTATACATGGAGGGAACTTACCTCAACATAATACAGGCCATATATGACAAACCAACAGCCAACCTCATTCTCAATGGTTAAAAACTTAGGCCATTTCCACTATGATCAGGACTAAGACAAGTTTGCCACTTTCACCACTATTATTCAACATAGTTTTGGAAGTTATAGCCACAGCAATCAGAGACATGCTGTTTGAAGACGACATGATACTATACATAGAGAATCCTAAAGATGCTACCAGAAAACTATTAGAGATAATCAATGAATTTGGTAAAGTAACAGGATACAAAATTAATGCACAGAAATCTCTTGCATTCCTATACACTAATGATGAAATATCTGAAAGAGAAATTAAAGAAACACTCCCATTTACCATTGCAACAAAAAGAATAAAATGCCTAGGAACAAACCTACCTAAGGAGACAAAAGACCTGTATGCAGAAAACTATAAGACACTGATGGAAGAAATTAACGATGATACAATCAGATGGAGAGATATACCATGCTCTTGGATTGGAAGAATCAGCATTGTGAAAATGACTATACTACCCAAAACAATGTACAGTTTCAATGCAATCTCTATCAAACTACCAATGGCTTTTTTAACAGAACTAGAATAAACATTTCACAATTTGTATGGAAACACAAAAGACCCGAATAGCCAAAGCAATCTTGAGAAAGAAAAGCAGAGCTGGAGGAATCAAGCTCCTGGACTTCAGAGTATACTACAAAGCTACAGTATTCTAGACAGCATGGTACTGGTACAAAAACAGAAATATAGATCAATGGAACAGGATAGAAAGCCCAGAGATAAACCCACGCACATATGGTCACCTTAACTTTGATAAAGGAGGTAAGAATATACAATGGAGAATAGACAGCATCTTCAATAAGTGGTGCTGGGAAAATTGGACAGTTACATGTAAAAGAATGAGATTAGAACACTCCCTAAGACCATACACAAAAATAAACTCAAAATGGATTAAAGACCTAAATGTAATGCCAGACACTATAATAGTCCTAGAGGAAAGCAGACAGAATACTGTATGACATAAATCACAGCAAAATCCTTTTTGACCCACCTCCTAGAGAAATGGAAATAAAAATAAAAATAAACAAATGGGACCTAAGGAAACTTAAAATCTTTTGCACAAAAGAGGAAACCATTACCCAGATGAAAACCCAACTCTCAAAATGGGAGACAATACCTGTAAATGAAGCAACTGACAAAGGATTAATCTCCAAAATATACAAGCAGTTAATGGAGGTCAATATCAAAAAAGAACACTCCAAAAATGGGCAGAAGACCTAAATAGACATTTCTCCAAAGAAGATATACAGATTGCCAACAAACACATGAAAGGATGCTCAACATCACTAATCATTAGAGAAATGCAAATGAAAACTACAATAAGGTATCACCTCACACCAGTCAGAATGGCCATCATCAAAAAATCTACAAACAATAAATGCTGGAGAGGGTGTGGAGAAAAGGGGACCCTCTTGCACTGTTGGTGGGAATGTAAATTGATACAGCCACTATGATGAATAGTATGGAGGTTCCTTAAAAAACTAGAAAATAGAACTACAATATGACCAAGCAATCCCACTACTGAGCATATTACCTGAGAAAACTATAATTCAAAAAGAGTCATGTATGAATATGTTCATTGCAGCACTGTTTACAATAGTCAGGACATGGAAGCAACCTAAGTGTCCATCGACAGATGAATGGATGAGGAAGATGAGGCACATAATTCAATGGAATATTACTCAGCCGTAAAAAAAAATGAAATTGAGTTATCTGTAGTGAGCTGGATGGACATAGAGTCTGTCATACTGAGTGAAGTAAGTCCAAAAGAGAAAAACAAATACCATATTCTAATGCATATATATGGAATAAAACAAACAAACAAACAAACAAAAAAATGGTTTTGAATAACCTAGGGGCAGGACAGGAATAAAGATGCAGACTTAGAGAATGGACTTGAGGACATGGGAAGGAGGAAGGGTAAGCTGGGACGAACTGAGAGAGTGGCATGGACATATATACACTACCAAATGTAAAACAGATAGCTAGTGGAAAGCAGCCGCATAGCACAGGGAGATCAGTGTGGTGCTTTGTGACCACCTAGAGAGGTGGGATAGGGAGGGTGAAAGTGAGATGCAAGAGAGAGGTGATATGGTGATATATGTATACATATAGCTGATTCACTTTATTATACAGCAGCAACAAACACAGCAATGTAGAACAGTTATACGCCAATAAAGATGTTAAGGGCTTCCCTGGTGGCGCAGTGGTTGAGAGTCCGCCTGCCGATGCAGAGGACACGGGTTCGTGTCCTGGTCTGGGAAGATCCCACATGCCCCTGAGTGGCTAGGCCCATGAGCCATGGCCACTGAGCCTGCATATCCGGAGCCTGTGCTCCGCAACAGGAGAGGCCACAACAGTGAGAGACCCGCATACAGCAAAAAAAAAAAAAAAAAAAAAATGTTAAAAAAAGAAAAAAAAACCTCAGGGCTCCCAGATTGCAGTGGATTTCTAGAAATCTCATTGTGTTGTATTGTTATTTTTATTAAGTAATAAAGTTACTACTCTGTAGAAGAAAAAGAAGGAGGAACTGTGTGAACACTCTAGTTTAGATGACATTAATTTAAATTTTTAATATAATAAAGATGTTAAAGGAACCAAAATAAACTTTGATACAATCTCTAAATATGTAAAATTGTACATATAAATCAAACATACAAAACAAATAACAACCGAGTGGCAGAATTGGTTCAGAATTCAGAATGCCTTAAAATAAATGCTATCAAAGTCCACTGTTGTTTTAAATAGCACCAGATGTTCAGAATTAAAATAAATTTGCTTTCTTTAGGGCTTTATTGTTCACAAGGTAAAAGGGATACTGAACTCTGCTATTAAATGCCATCATATTCACTGCAGGAGATAAAACATTTACAAGAAGAGCAAAAAAATGCATATGGTAGGATTCATACATGTACATATAAAGGAGACATTAGCCCTTCCTCAGCCCTCTCTTTTGCTTATTGTCCCACAGAATAAAAGTTTTCTACTATTTCTTATCTTTGGTCATTGTTCCCCTTATCCATCTCTGTGGGGCAAGAATATTTTGCTATATCACCAGAGTTAGTCTCCAGCTTTTATATTTCCCCTTTGAATATAACAGTTCATGGTGGTATTTAGTACGTGTACAGAGTGGACAGTAGATATCTGGACAATTGAAGAAGTAGGAATAGAACTGTAAATGATCTGATGTAGAAGGGCTGCATCAGTAGTAATAAAATTTAGCCAGGAAACTCAGTAAACTGCAGTAAATCTACATATTAAAGGAGTTTTTGGAGTTGCAGTCTGGAGTAGTGAGAGTGTATTAATCCACTCGGGCTGCCGTAACAAAATACCATAGACTGGGTGGCTTAAACAAAAGAAATTTATTTTACTCAAACTTCTGGAGGCTGGAAAGTCAAAGATCAAGGTTTCAGCAGGTTTTGGCTTCTGAAAAATACTCTTTTCCTGGTCTTCCAGTGGCTGTTTTCTCCCAAATGACCTTTCCTGGGCACATATACATGTAGAGAGAGTGCAAGCTCTCTGGTATCTCTTATAAAACACTAATCCTATGGCATCAGGGTCCCTCATTATGATCTTATTTAACCTTAATTACTTACTTTGAGACTCCATCTCCAAATACAGTCACACTGGGGGTAAGGGCTTCAACATATGAATCTGGCAGGACAGACACAAACCTTTAATGCATAACAGGGAGTAAAATTCTAGTAGCATCAGCAGACACAGTATAGGAAATACTGTCTAAAAAATACCCTAAAACTGGGCAAATGCAGACCTTTCTCTCATTATTATTTCCTGGACATAGAGAGAGACTAAATAACAGCATGATTCTGAGTTTCAGAATGAGTCTTAGTCTACCTCTAAGAGGAAGGATGCTATTTCCTCCTTGCTTATTTGATTTTTTTTTCAACTCTCTTATTCTCTACACTGTCTAGTAACTTCTATCATTGGTTTTATGAGAAAGACTGAGTTAGAGACTTCAGAGCAGAGAGGAATGGAAAGGAAAACTGTCTGTTGAATTTATAATGCTTTTGTGGGGAAATCAGAAAAATGTCTATAAGAAAATATAAAAACAAAACAAACAAGCTTCATAACAAGGCATAGTGTCACAGTAATAAAAAGTTGAGGGAAAAAATTTCCCTACCTTTTTATCCAAAATTTAATGATCATTCCACCTCCAGTCTTCTATTTAGTGATGCTGCCAAAGAGTCTTAATATATTTCATGCCTCTTCTCCCACATGATCACAAATACAACGTATGTTATTCTTCCTCTACTTCCACCATGGAATGTGGTTCTAAGTTTTGGTTCTTGAATTTTTTGTAAATATCATCTGTGAATATGTTGTCCTAAATCAAGAGAGGGAGTCATACCCTAACTGAACAGTACAGATCACTTTAGAATGACATGTGCTGCTTGATTGTTTGGGCCTCTATTTTATTGGAATATATTATATATGTTTCATATTGCACATTCCTTGTATTCAATTTCTTATGAAGGTGTCTGGGCAAAACTGTTTGTCAAGATTTAGTATTTCTCACTAGAACAGTTAGAAGCTCAGTCTGCAGTATCAAATTCTTAGTATGATGCTTCACTGTAAGTCTTGTGTTCTTGGAGATTTTGGATAACACTTTATGATATTTAACATAGTTCCTCTTGCCCCAATTTCTGGATATATTTTATTGAGTTGGTCATGATATTTTTGTTTTAGTATAATGGAATATGGTGACCACTTTTGTATGTTTATTAAAAGTGACAAAGTGATCTACTTTATGCATCAGGAAGGAAGGAAGGAAGGAAGGAAGGAAAGAAGGAAGGAAGGAAAATGCATTGTTACTATTAAAGAGATTTGTTTTATTCAAAGCCTAGACTTTAAGAATTGAATTTCAGGAGATGCCATTGTCTTGCATTGAAATAATGTTATATTAGCATCTGGGATGATTTATGTTACTACTGGGTCTTTGATAGTTTTGTAGAAATGATGTAAGTATCAGCAATTTGCTGTCTCAAAAAAATAAAAATCAAACATTCTCCAGAAAATACTAAATGAATTAGTGATAAATTTTTGAGGGGGACTTGACTTTTCCTTAAGAATATAGTTAGAACTATGATTCTTGGAAATGTCAGGGTGATATTTGATATATGTAAAAACCTTCACCAAATCATAAAGGATACCTGGCTTGGCTAGACACAAAACTAGGTGCCACATCTGAATATCAGTTTTGTTTTGTTTTTTCTCAAACCCCAGAAAAAAATTAAAAATATGCATCAAAACAAAACAAAATTTTCTACACAGATTTATGAATTAAAATATTCTTGATGTTTATGTATGGACCTCAAGGTAAGATTCAGTATTATAGGTCTATCTAGAAATAGAGACTTTGTGAGAATAAAAATATATAAATGTCTTCACTATTTTATATCAAGTTTTTTATATGACTAAAAATATGTTTTGCTGTTTCTGTTACTTTTTTATACCCACAAACATTAACATACACACACAAAGCCAATCTAAAGTATGAAACTATCACAAAACATCCACAAACATTTGGATCCACTAGAACATGGAAAGATTTAAGGAATTCTTAGCAAAATATTTTCATAGCACCAATACTGTTGGGAAAAACAGTAAAAGCTTTTTTAATAAGTAATTTTAATGAGCTATGGTCCCTTTCTCACTCTGTATTTGTGTGTGTGTATGGATAACAACAACATTTGCAGATATTTTTTTTAACCTCTAACTATCTATTAACAATCTAAGATGCTGAAATGTAGAATAATGTCTGTGTAGAGAAAAGAAAAAATAAAAGAAAATGTCTTAGAGATTTATTAGCTAAATTTTCTGCTTTTTGTTACATGTGTGCAAGCTTCCCATTAAATGTAATGACTTATGAAAGTGCCATTGCCTTGTATTTGAAGTTTCTGTTGTGCTATTTTCTGTGTTGGAGTTACCAACATCAGCAATAACAGAGTAGATACTGCCTGAGTTAAAGCTAGCCAAAGTTGGAACTTTCATTATATGTATGCTATGCTACTAATTGTATATGTCATAGCAACAGAGCTATTTCTAACAAATTAAACGCTAAATTCAAAGTCACATAAACATTTAAACAATTAAATTGTTTTCATTCTTTAGATCATAAGCATTTAGGATAAAATAAAATGTACTGCTCATAAAGCAGATCATGCCTCTGAAACAATTCCAAGTGCTTAAATATTTCACTCAGTTACGAATGCAATAAAACCTTGTTAAAAGTATTAGATACTCTCCCCACATATGCATAGATATAATGAAAAAAATCCTCATTTAAAATTTTGAACATTCTTTTTTAATTTACCTTTCTGTATCTACTTAAATGAAAATTAATACTCAGTGCTTGAAAAAAGAAGGAGACAGGAAAGAAGGAAGGAACGAATGAACGAACGAATGAACAAACGAAGGAATGAAGGGAGGGAGGGAGGAAAAATGAAGAAAACAGGGGACAAAAGAGGTCAGACCTTAATTCTACCAGTTAGTTGATGTCCCACAAAAGATCATTACATTCAAAGATCAGGATGTTTAGCGTTTTCCTCAAAATTAATGGTTTCTTTTATGAATATGCAACTATTTAGAAAACAAGTATTTGCATTTTTTGCTATAATAGATTTTCATGAAGAAAACAGTTTTTATTTTTCCAAGTTTTTTTCTTTTTTTTCACTTTAAAATTTGTATTCATTCAAGAAAACAAATATTAGATTGAGAACTGCTTAATCTTTCATTATTTGGCCTGTAATCAGGTATTTATGGTTTAAATTCCTCAGCATTTTTTAAACACCTACCTACTTAACACACACAGTCACACTACCAGCCCAACTAACAAATATTCATGGTAAAAACATATTTCTATCACACCCTTCTCACAAGAAATTCATAGTACTACTCTAATGTAATTAACTCAGGGTTTGTCTCAAGACAGAAGAGAATATTCCTTTCTTTTCTAAAGCTAGTAAAGTTCTGTGGGAAAGCATGAGTAATGCACTGCAACTCCACTTATAGTTTGGGGAGTAAATATTCAACATGCCAATGACATATAAATGATATTAGAGATTGTGAATGGCTAATTTTATGTGTCAACTTGCTTAGGTTACAATACTCATATATTTCAAACACCAGTCTAGATTTTTCTTGAAATTATTTTTAGATGAGATTAACACTTAAATTGGTAGACTTTGAGTAAAGCAGATTACCCTTCATAATGTTGGTGTGTCTCATCCAATCAGCAGAAAAGAATGAAGTCCCTTGAGGAAGAGGCAGTTCTGCCTCTAGATGGCCTTCAGGTTTGAGCTCCAACGTCAACCCTTCCCTAGGTCTCCATCAACCCTTCGGCCTTACCCTGAAGATTTTGCATTTGCCAGCCTCCTTATTCATGTGAGCCAATTCTTCACAATAAATCTTTTATGTATATATACACATTCTATTGGTCCTGTTTCTCTGAAGAACTCTAAAACACAAATACCCTCACATGTTATGCTCAAGAAATTCATCTGGTAAATTCAAAATTCAAAAAATAGTAAAATAAAAATCAGAGGTCTAGATAGCATTTCAAATAATAAATTCAAAAAAATCTCCATGATTATTTTTCATATCAGTTATGTATTTTATGGCTTAAATATTTTTAGATACTCTTCTATATCAAATTGTTGTATATTACTCACTTTGTTTTATGTGACACAACATCCATATACTTTGCTACATAAAAATATAATAAAACAATGAATATTTATCCATAGGAATTCAATAAAATAAAAAGCAAAGCTGTTTTTTTCTCTGTTTTTTTCTTTTGAGGTAGAAGAATATTAACAGATACATTCATAAATTTAAAAATTTGAAATCTTTATATTTCAAAAATATAATATTATGGTTATTTATCTAAGATGAACTGCAAAACTTATGTCAGTATTAACTATCAGTAAATGAAACTGCATTTGTATTTAATAAATATGAAAAAAATTTTAATTGTATTTCACACCAGTTACCTAGTCTCAAGCACAATTTGATAGGGAGATGCATCTCTTTACTATTTAAAGCATAAAAATTATTGGTATTAAAGAATAAAAAATGAATAATTTTTAAAAATTATGTTTCTTAGTACTACTATGGAAATTTAACAGGACTCACAATATAGGACTCAACCAAATATGTTGAAAGAAAAATTTGTTCTATTAGAGGATATTCTTGAAAGAGCCTAATGAGTAAGATAATCGGAAAGTACTTATAAACTAAGAGTGCTATAGCATTCATGGTGATTAACATAATAAAAATCATTTTGCTTTTTAATCAAATATCTGCCATTTTGAGATGCAATCCTTTTAAAAGAAGTAGAAAGAAAGAGACTAATGATTCATATAAAGAACTTCCTAATTTCCATGTCATAAATTCCAGGCGCTGTACTAACAATCTCCCCACATGTCATAAATTTTCCCTTTACTTTTGCTCTAAGAGAGTACAAATAAGATATTTCTTCATGTATTAAATCTTAATTTAGAAACCAAAGAAGTAATTGAATATTTTCATAGCTACCTTACCTCACTAATGCGTCTAGCAAAGACTGCTAGGAACATACTTGGTTTACAATAAGGAAAGACACACACAGCACAGGAGCAACTGTTGGGCACCCCAGAAAGAACGTATTAGAAAGGCCTCATTATAGGTTTTGGACTTGTGTTCTGTGATTTTAGGGACAGTTTATGTGGTGGAGTTTTGCTCTTGGATTGGATTGGTTTTACTGTAAGGAAGTGGAGGTAATTCTGTACCTTCTTATTTAGGAAGGCGGAAGACTAGAGTGAGGGTTAAACTGTAATTGGTAAAGAGGCAGTAGTAATTTATTTTAGTAAGGATAGCAATATGTTTGGTCATTTTTATGCTTTAGATAATGTTCAAAGTCTGTGTTCAGACCTGAGTACAAAGTGGTCTTGTTTTTATTTTGAACAATGTTGGTCAGAATGACTTTACTGATGTTGATATTCTATGAAATTGTTTATGTTCAACAGAAGAACAAGACCTAGCTTTCCTGTCCCAGATGTCAGGGATTGCTTTTATCTTTCTTACTAATGTGCATAAAATTTCTCTCAAACAATTTATATATTCCTCCACATTGTCAGTCTCCTAACTTATTTTCTGCTTTTAATTTTACTCTTTCCTCATCCAGTATTTATATTGATCTTAAAAAAAAACATTGTGAATTTTTCTCTGCTCATAACCCATTCAATTACATTTCTCTGTCTTCAGCACGAAGGCCAGCCTCCTCAGTGCCTTGGCCCAGCCTGTTTATCCGCAGATTTGGAAGAAGGCAAGCTGGAAAGTCTCTACATCATCATTCCAACGGAGCCAACACTCTGATATAGAAAACTGGCATTAACTCATTTTATGAAAAGGGTGAAACGAATGCATTCTCAAGCTTCTCTTTCTGAACAGATTGCTGCTCCTAAACCTGTCCATCCAGTGAGACCTCCAATATAAATGGTGGTGCACCTGTGTGTGCATACATGCATGCATACATACACACTACCACCCCACGCTCCAACTATAATATAATTATTTTATTTCTTCTAATGTGACATTCTTTCTTTTGCCTCAGAGAATTAGCTCATGAGTTACACTGTATTAGAATACTTCACTGCTGTTACCCTTGTTTTATTGTTCCACCCCTCCTTCAAACTCTGTGGATATTCTGATTCATCATTCATAACTCAGTTTAGAAGTTACTCCCTTCTATTTGTGGAAGGAAGAATTACTATAACAGGTCTCTCTCCCTAATTAATTTGGAAGCTCATTGAGAGCCCATAACATTTATGCCTTTTCATTTCATATCCAGAACTGAATTTGATCTGTAGTATGTGTAGTTAACTTAATATTAGTAAGAAGTTAGAATATTTTAATGAAATTATTTTCATCTTTTTGCCAACCTATGGTTAACACGTTTCATGGAGGGATATACAATAATTATACTTTTAATTTCCTGACTTAACCTATCTATTCAATGTAACATTGAAATAGAGGATAATGTATCTGAGTATTGTTCTGCCTTCACACTCATCAATCATCATTAATCTTTTATATTTTCTGAGTTAATGATAATCAGGGATCATGGCTCTTTTATTTTGCTCACATCATTTTCTTTCTTTGTGAAACATAAATATATAAACCTATATTATAAAAAAGGAAGAATTAGGAGGAAAATCATCAGAGATTTTTCCCTTCAAGAGTGTTGTCTCTAAAGTATAGGAGAGATTTTTTATGGTCGCTGAAAACATTATCCAGAATTTGAAATATAAAAAAAGATGTCTTTGGCACACTTACTTTCTTTCTGGTTTTTATTTTTTGATGAGAATATTATCTTTTCTAACTACATTCAGCACTAGCAATAGTTAATGTAAAATTACCCTGAATTCTACAAAAGAAATCAATTGACACAGAGATTGATCTTCCTAGTAAAAGTAGAGACAAGAGTCAAATATTTTTTTACCCTTTATTTTTGGTTCCACAAAAGTTTGTTAAAGTCATAATTATTGGAAGGAGAGTGATAGTGAATTTCAAAAACTACTTAAGCTTTTAGAAAATTATAGGGAATAAAAAGCCAAGTTTCTTGCCCTTAGCAATAGCAACATAGTCTTTGCTATTGTCTCTAAACAAACAAATGGACTTAGAAATGAAAGTCATTGGTTGTTGGGAAATTTAACACACATTATATATGTGGAATAAAAGTCTTCAAGCAAAATCACAGTACATACATACTTCAATATTTTATTTATTTCCCTTCATATATATATGTTTGGACAGTCTTGCGGGACTGGACCCTAAACACGTGGAATCTGATGCTTACTCTGGGTAGACACTGTCATAATTGGTTTGAATTCCCAGACAACCTGCTGGTGTCCAATAATTGCTTTTTGGTGTGGTGGGGAGACCCTCCTTCTAACACACACTTTGGAATTGCACCCAGGAGCCCAAGATAGTGTTTGAGAACAACATGCTTTTCACCTGATAAGAATAAAAGTACACATGAGAGGAGCTTCCTAATGACAAATATTTATGTTGCCTGATATATCAGTGTATAATTTACCGTAGGAAAGAAGAGCATTAACTAATCCAGAAAGGTGTTAGGTGGACATTCACTAAGATACTCTCTATTGTTTCAATGCATGTTAAGAAGAACTAGGAAATTACTTAAACTATTCTCAAATCTTTTCAAATATTTTACACATTCTATGCATAAGATGCATTTGAATATACAGATTAATAATTCTTATTAGAGGTTACTTTAAGCAGACATCTCAAGTATTTCTATATATTCTATGTATGTGAAAAATATATAACACTTTTAAATGTGTGATGAGCTGAATATTTTACAAAATTAATATCAAAACTCCCAGCTTATTAAAATATATAAGGATTTCTTTTGTCTATTTCACAGAAAGTTCTGGTGTCTGCCAAAAGAAAATCTGAAGTTTAAAACATAATGGCAATTAAAATAATGCTTTATTATTAACTTTATCACCAAAGACGTTGGCTGACACTAATATTCAAGCAATAGATCTCTCATTCTTGAATCAATGCATGCACAACTTTGTGTTGTACCCTTTTATATGTACCCCATACTTTTTACTGTAATTCAATAAATGATAGGAGCATGTCTCATTCATAATTGTATACTCATTGCAAAGATTATAGTCAGCTATGTAGTAGGCATTTGATATACATTTGTTGAACGAATTGTAATAGTCAACCATTTAACTTAACGTATATCAAAGACCCTAGATTTACATTTGAAGTCTGAAAGTTTGCAAAAGTTTGAAAAGGAGAGATTGTGATCTATTTCCTTTGACTTTGTTACCATAATTGCCTTCCTATTTCAGATCATATTTAGCACATTGCTTGGCATTGTGAAAATGAAGTGTTGGACTCAGTGATATTTACAAACATTTATGTCTCCAACGTTCCATAGCATGAAATTTACAGCACCTTTCTCTCAACATTTCATACTTGGATTTAAATAATTTATTGGGGTTCATTTGTTTATTGCTTTTTATTTTAGTTTTGGTTTCCTTTTGAGAGTGCCTGAAGACATGGAATCCTCTCTGTTCTACCGGTTTCTCCCAGTCCTACTGTAGAAAGAACAACTCAGTAAGAACCTTAAAAGCTAAAAGAACTGGATGTGCAATGTGGAATCTCAATATCCTGGGGGAAAAAAGAGAAGTTCTTAGCAGGAGAATCAATAAGGAACAAAAAAGTGTAAAATATTGTGAATACAGTCCCAGGGAGAGGAATCAAAGTGGCTCTCACAAAGACACAGCACTGACCATATTAAACAACTGGAAAAGGTTCAGAGAAAAGACTTCATGATTCTTATAATAAAGGTAGAATAAGTTCAGAAACAGCTTTAAGAAAATACTCTGAGGTTGGTTGATCTCCCAGAGGGCATAAGACAGCCAAATGTGGAAATGTTCATAAAACAGAGATAAAACAGTCTGAAAGATCTCTCTACTGCACACTGACCCAACTTACCACCTTGGAAGTTTTCTTAGAACACTGATGTTTAAATAGTTAAGTAGAAAGAAAGAGCCACTTTATTAAGCTAAGTCTTCTAGAAAAAAACAAAACTACTGAGGCTGAGGAAGGTTCTTACAGCTATACCAAGATTTATTTCATAATTAGAGCTACATAGTAATACTCTATAGGATTGAAAGACAAACCACACTCTTGAAATTCTAAAATAGTAAGAAGCTCTTTCTAATTGAAAAATATTATATCTTGCTCCTTTCCCAGGCCTAACAATGCCTTGAAATTCATGGAACCTAAAAAATGGAAAATAAGAACAAAAACAAACAAGCAAAGCATGATTTTTGCAACACTAAAGGAACATGATTGAAATATCTAAATTGTATGATCCATTTATTTAAAAAATTCAGACTAAGAACCACTAGGGAATCTATAAAAACAGACCTATTTTAAAGTAGGTAGATAGAGACAGACATGCAGAGATAAGAGAAGATTTAGTAAAACTCTAGGGAATGTTGTCTGTCTCTACTTTAAAAAGTATAAAATAATGCATCCCTTTTTAAAATTTACAGAATTTCCATTGTTTAAAAAGTTGAAGATTTACATTTGGCATTGAAAAAGAATATGTGTGTGTGTGTGTGTGTGTGATAGAGAGAGAGAGAGAGAGAGAGAGAGAGAAAGAGAGGATATCATCAGAGATTGATATGGGTATCCGGTGATGAACAGAAAGTAATATGGCAGATCTCCTACAAATAAAAATCTGTACTTCAAAAAGGATATTAATAATACAAAATTTAAAAAGTATTCTTATATTCTCCCAAACTTACCCTACAGGCATATTTTAAGAGTGGCCAGTTTAAATTTCCAACTTATCCAGTCCATAAGTAGTGTTTTGTCATGAATATTCAACAAAAATTAAGGTACATCTATTTTTAGTTTTTAAGGAACTTCCGTACTGTTCTCCATAGTGGCTGTATCAATTTACATTCCTACCAATAGTGCAGGAGGGCTCCCTTTTCTGCAAACCCTCTCCAGCATTTATTTTTCCTAGATTTTTTGATGAAGGCCATTCTGACCAGTGTGTGAGGTAATCTTCATTGTGGTTTTGATTTGTATTTCTCTAATGATTAGTGATATTGAGCATCCTTTCATGTGTTTGTTGGAAATCTGTATGTCTTCTTTGGAGAAATGTCTATTTAGGTCTGCCCATTTTTGGATTGGGTTGTTTGTGTTTTTTTTGATATTGAGCTGCATGAGCTGCTTGTATATTTTGGAGATTAATCCTTTGCCAGTTGCTTCATTTGCAAATATTTTCTCCCATTCTGAGGGTGGTCTTTTCATCTTGTTTATGGTTTCTTTTGCTGTGCAAAAGCTAACCCTAAAAATAGAATTACCATATGACCCAGCAATCCCTCTACTGGGCATATAACCTGAGAAAAACATAATTCAAAAAAAGGCATGTACCACAATGTTCATTGCAGAACTATTTACAATAACCAGGACATAGAAACAACCTAAGTGTCCATCAACAGATGAATGGATAAAGAAGATGTGGCACATGTATACAATGGAATATTACTCAGCCATAAAGAGGAATGAAACCGAGTTATTTGGAATGAGGTGGATGGACCTAGAGCATTTCATACAGAGTAAAGTAAGTCAGAAAAAGAAAAAACAAATACCATATGCTAACACATATATATGGAATCTAAGAAAAGCAGTACTAATGAACCTTGTGGCAGGGCAGGAATAAAGCCACAGACATAGAGAACAGACTTGAGGACATGACCGGAAGGGGAAGGGGAAGCTGAGATGAAGTGAGAGAGTAGCATTGACATGTATACACTGCCAAATGTAAAATGGATGTCTAGCAGAAGCTGCTCCAAAGCACAGGAAGATCAGCTCAATGCTTTGTGATGACCTAGAGGGGTGGGATAGGAAGAGTGGGAGGGAGGCTCAAAAGGGAGGAGATATGGGAATATATGTATACATATAGCTGATTCACTTTGTTGTACAGCAGAAACTTAACACAACATTGTAAAACAATTTTACTCCAATAAAGATGAAAAAAATTAAGGTACAATGTTTTTTCAGTAAGAGTTACTATTTATTTTGCAGTGGAATCAAGCTTAGAGTGCTAACTTCTATAAACCTTAAAAAATTGCTATTTTCCACAATAGAATAAATAATGTAAGGGTAAATATTAAATTGCATAGTTTCCACATTTCATACTGGAAATGTTATACAAAGTAAAACATAATCTTGATACATGATTCTAATTATAAACAGTTTGAACACCCTTTAGATTTGCAAAAGGGAAAAATTATAGACATTTATTTACATTATATAAGGGATGAATAGCAGAATTAACTCACTGAGGTACAACTAAGTTGTCTTCAGAGAAAATGGCAATAAGAATTATAAATTGGCCTATGGATTTCACTCCACATGAATAGTTAGCTATGAGGTGTCATGAAGATGCCAAAAATTCTCAAAATATAATTCATTTTCATTGAAATAAATAATTCATTATGATGTATTTTTTAGAAGAAAGCAGGACAGTGTATCTAAACAGAGAAAGGGTATTACAGTGCTGGATATTAAAAAAAATCAACAAATGATATTTAATTGAATTTGCACTTATTGTTTTATTTTGTTAAACAGGATCATAGGAGTCTACAGCTATTATATATACTTGGTGGATACATTTTTTTTTTTAAGTTGAAACACATGCTGAGTAGCTGAAGAGCAAAAATAGGTATAAAGAAAGGGTTTATTCTTGAACCTTGTATATTTTCTTGAACCATATCATCACAATTCTTACAAAGAGTGATTTTTAATACAGCAAAGTAATACACACTCCTTTTGTTGTTGTTCATTAAATAATTTTCAGGTTTTGCTTTTTAAGGACTAATTTATTTTACATAATTCTCTTGCCAATAACTTAATGATAACCAAGGCATAATTTCCTGCCAGATTTAATATTTAGCTGAACAAAATGACCATATAAATTATATGTTGCATAAATCATTTTACTTAAGGAATTTTTTTTTTTTTTTTGTGGTACGCGGGCCTCTCACTGTTGTGGCCTCTCTCGTTGTGGAGCACAGGCTCTGGACACTCAGGCTCAGTGGCCATGGCTCACGGGTCCAGCCACTCTGCGGCATGTGGGATCCTCCCACACCAGGGCACGAACCCATGTCCCCTGCATTGGCAGGTGGACTCTCAACCACTGCACCACCAGGGAAGCCCCTTAAGGAATTCTTGATTGAATTTTGTTATTCCAAGATAATATAATACATATAATAAACCAAATATAGAAGTGACTAATGATAATTCAGGTACATTTTTACATAGCAATGAAGTTAGATTACCTCCTTTAATGATTCCAGAGAATCCTCTCAGAGCACACAACAGCTATGTTATTATTAAATTAATTGCCTAGCTCTAACTGGTTTTGAATATATTGTAAATAAGTAATATTTTGCCACTATTCCCCATCATTCAATTAACAATATCCCATATATATTTTTTTAAATTTCTGTGTTAAATAGCTACTCATCTGTGCATTTTTTCAACTTCAATAAAGATCATTCTATTTGCCTATCAAATATACTTACACATAAATACTTGACTATTCATAAAGCAGCTACAATCATTTAACCTAGATAATAATGCAAGAACAATTTTACTAGAGATCTAAGTTTTTGCAGTTTCCCCTTTGGGATTACATTTGTAGAAATACTGGAAAAGAAAAAAGGGGTTGAAGGGGATTAAATCACAGTAAAATAGGAAAATATCTGGTGATGACTAGTAGGTTTATGAGACAGTGTTTGTGCAATTGCATTCAAATAGTGCACATGCTCTTTTCTCTCCTCCCATCCTTTCCTCTTCCTTCCTCTCCCCTCCTTTTCCCTTCTCTCCTTTCCCCTGCCCTCCTTTCCTCCACCTCATCTGTCACACTCTCTCTCCTTCCAATCCATCAATCCATCTGCATATATATGTATGTATGTATATATATATATATACACATACACACATATGTGTATATATATATATAATCTATCTATCCATCTAATCTATCTATATATATATATGGAAATTATTATTTCAGTACAATATAATCAAAAACCTTGGTTAATAAATCAAAACTGATTTCCAGTTTAAGTTGGAAATTTGCTTAAATATGGGACTTGACTGGAAGCTGACAAAATTATGCATCAGTGTTTATCATCAGTTACTACTTTATTTCTAAGACAGAAGTTCTTTAATTAAAATATGCACATACCCCAAACCACTGTAACACCTAAAAATTAATAATTCTAATATTAAATAGCCTGTCAGTGTTTGCATTTCCTCAGATTCCTTATGCCTTATAATTGCTTTTACAATTTGTTTCAATCAGGAAGCACAACAAGAAAGCCAGTAACTTGTCATTTATATTTCTCTTGAAAGTCCCTTAATTTATAATTGTCTCTGCCTCTACATTGATGACTTAACTTTTTTTTTTTTTTTTTAAGAAACGGGGCCATTCATCTTGTTTTATGATTTTGCTGAATATCTCCATGCAGTGTCTTTGAACGTATTGCTGTGTCACCTGTATTTTCCTTCAACTGAATGTTAATTCTAGAATCGTGGTCTGATTCTGTTTTGTTTGCTTTTTACTTTGTTTTTTCCAAGAATACTTCATAGGTGGTATACTTTTCCAGCAGGAAACATATAAATGATAATCACTATTTTTTCCTATTCCATAATGAATGATAAATCTATCTACCCAGTTCCATTTTTTTTTTTTTTTTTGCGGTACGTGGGCCTCTCACTGTTGCGGCCTCTCCCGTTGCAGAGCACAGGCTCCGGACGTGCAGGCTCAGCGGCCATGGCTCACGGGCCCAGCCGCTCCGTGGCATGTGGGATCTTCCCGGACAGGGGCACGAATCCGTGTCCCCAGCATCGACAGGCGGACTCTCAACCACTGTGGCACCAGGGAAGCCCCCAGTTCCATTATTTTGACATGGATTGCAAAATGTTCAGATTCTATCAGCCCTTCTTCTCGTTTAGCTGTAATACTACACAAAACAACTTTCCCTTAAAGTTTGTTTGCTACTCTGAGGCAGAGCTTGTCCCTGGTAGAGAGATTAAAAATTTATTTCTCTTCATTTGCCAATATTCAGAATATGGATTTGCTTTCCAGAATTTTTCAAAGGTGACCTATGTGTTATTAATATACATTTCTGAGTAACATAATATTCTGGATTCAAATTATTGGATATGTTTCAATATTTCACAATTATCATGCTTATTGATGCTCAAAATTGTCATATCTTTGGCCAGTAGGAGCAAATTCAGGACAACTTCTACACCTTCTTGACATGACCTCTATCTTTATCAGTTTCCTTTTTTCCTGACAAAGTATTTGCATATCTCTTATAATAGAACTGGAATCAGTTATTTCTCCTCATTTATATTAGTGAGAATGATATTGAGACAATAATCTGTCAATAGTGATATTCATTGGTCTTATCTTTTCCTTTTCAAGGGATAAAGCCAGAAAGTATATATATTAATAAGAAAATAAATCATAAGTTCATTCTGATATTTCCAGATCATATGTAGGATTCTGGATATTTACTTCTTTGATTTTATACTGATGTGTTTATCTGAAAGACTTGATTCATGATTATATTGTCATAATTAATAATTTTCTTTATCCTGTAGGCCATTTTCTGAATAAAAATACCAATATTACTATCAACAATTGAATAGTGAAAAGTTCATTTTTTTCTTTGCAGTTTTTTCTCTTTAAGACATATCCCATCAGTCATATTACTACATTTTAAAATCAATGAAGATATTTGCTCTATGTGAGCTATGCAAACAGCTTAATATAATTATATTCATTTGTTTTATCTTACTTTCATTTTTTCGGATTTGCTCCTGTAAAATAACTTTGTTTTATAATTACCAAAAAAATACATCCAAAGCTAATTGTACAAAACAGAGAACTGTGACTTTTCTTCGTGTGCTCTACTCACAGTATCATCCAACCTACTTTTTACTTAAGAATATACCCAAGAAAGCTATTAATATCAGTGTATATAGCATGTCTTCATTACTAATCCCTTGATTAATTGAAGGATAACTGGATTAAAAACAGTCTTTGACTATTGGTTTAAATTGTTGCTTTTTCTAGGATTATTCATTATGTATTTAATTTCTTTTCATTTTTTGTTATTTATATCTTTAATATGACTAAAACATGCAAGATAAAAATGTATAAATAATATTTTGTGTTTTTGTTGATCTCTTTAATATAAATTTATTTACTATAAATCTTTCCCATAACTGCTATTCCATAATTCCAGTTGCTTTGTTTTCATTACCATTTCCAAGATGTTCTGAAATTTCAGTCTGTAATTTCCCTTAGACCCAATAGTTGATTAATAAAATTTTGAAATTTCCAAGAAGAATGTGTTTTTAATTATTGATTTTGTCATGGAGTTCTAATTTTATTGTACTTTGGTCAGAGAATACTCTTTCTATTATATATATATATATATATATTTTTTTTTTTTTTTTTTTTTTTTTTTCTTCTGCAGTGTGTGGGCCTCTCACTGTTGTGGCCTCTCCTGTTGAGGAGCACAGGCTCCGGACATGCAGGCTTAGTGGCCATGGCTTACGGGCCCAGCAACTCTGTGGCATGTGGGATCTTCCTGGACCAGGGCACGAACCCGTGTCCCCTGCATCGGCAGGCAGACTCTCAACCACTGCACCACCAGGGAAGCCCTCTAATATTTTTAACTTATTACTGTGAATCTTTTTTGGTTGCCCTAGTGGTAGTCAAGCTTCATGCATATGCCACTTGTAATCAAATTCCCAAACAAGAGAGAACATCATCCTTACAGAAATTTCCTTCATGGCTCCTTTCTCTTTCAATTATTTTACTCATTTACCTATAGAAAACAATAATTCTGATTATTTTCCAGCACATGTTAATCAGCCTTCTAGAAATTCACCTAAATGAATCAGACAGGAAGAGTCTTTCGTGTAAGGATACAATTACCTTCAATTTTTTTCTAATATAAAATTTAAGACTATAAATTTATCCCGCAGCTATTTTTATATCTGTATCACATTGTTTGATATGTTATTCTCTCTAGTTCAAAATATTTTCATGTTGTGCATGTGTGTGCGTATGGTGTGTATGTATGTGTATGAGAAAGAGATTCTTCCTTGATCTCTGAATTATTTATGTGTATTGTTAATCTTCATAGAATTTATGGTTCCAGAGATATATAATTTAATGCTATAATTGTATTTTATTCAAAAATTTAACTCTGTATAATACTGAGTCTTTTAATTATGCATTTATGTATCTATTTAAGTATAGTCTATTTACAATATTATATCAGTTTCAGGTGTACAGCATGGTGATTCAGTAATTTTACAGACTACATTCCAAGTTATAGTAAAATAACCACCATAATTCCCTGTGCTGTGCAACATATTTTTCTGCTTATCTATTTTATACATAGTAGTTTATATCTCTTAATCCCATGTACCTATCTTTCCCATCCTCCCTTCCCTCTCCCTACTGGTAATCAATAGTATGTTTTCTGCATCCCTAAGTCTGTTTCTGTTTTGCTAAATACATTAGTTTGTTTTAGTTTTTAGATTCCACATGTAAATGACATCATGCAGTATTTGTCTTTCTCTGTCTGACTTATTTCACTAAGCTTAATATTCTCTAGGTCAATCCACTTCGTTGCAAATTTCATTATTTTTTATGGCTAAGTAATATTCCATTGTGTGTGTGTGTGTGTGTGTGTATGTATATATATATATATATATATATATATATATATAAAATATCACATCTTCTTTATCCATTCATCTGTTGATGGACACTTGGGTTGCTTCTGTATCTTGGATATTGTAAATCATGTTACTATGAACATTGTGATGCATGTTATCTTTTCAAATTATTGTTTCTGGTTTTTCTGGATATATACCCAGGAATGGAATTGCTAGATCATATGTTAGTTTTATTTTCAGTTTTTTGAGGAAACTCCATACTGTTTTCAACAGTGGCTACACCAATTTACCTTCCCACCGACAATGTACAAGTGTTCCCTTTTCTCCACATCCTCATCAATATTTATATGTAGGCTTTTTGATGAAAGCCATTTTGACAGTTGTGAGATATCTCTTGCTTTGATTTGCATTTCTCTAATATTTAGTGATGTTGAGCATCTTTTCATGTGCCTGTTAGCCATCAGTATGTCTTCTTTGATAAAATGTCTATTCAGGTCTTCTGCCCATGTTTTGATCTGGTTGTTTGCTTTTTTTTGATATTGAGTTGTATTAGCTGTTTATATTTTTTTGGATATTAACCCCTTGTTGGTCATATCTTTTGCAGATATTTTCTCCCACTCAGTAGGTTGTCTTTTCATTTTGTCAATGGTTTCCTTTGCTATGCAAAAGTTTTTTTAAGTTTAATTAGGTCCCATTTGTTTATTTTTTATTTATTTATTTTGCTTTAGGAGACAGATCCAAAAAAAAAAAAATACTGCTGCAATGTATGTGAAAGAGTGTTGTGCCTATGTTCTTTTCTAGGGGTTTTATAGTTTCAGGTCTTACCTTTAGGTCTTTAATCCATTTTGAGTTTATTTTTTGTATATGGTGGGAGGAAATGTTCTAATCTCATTCTTTAACATGTAGCTGTCCAGTTTTCCCAGTACCACTTATTGAAGAGACTGTCTTTTCTCCATTCTTTCCTCCTTTGTCATAGATTAATTGACCATAGTTATGTGGGTTTTTTTCTCTATTCTGTTCCATTGATCTGTGTCTGTTTTTGTGCCAGTACCATGCTGTTTTGATTACTCTAGCTTTGTAGCATAGTTTGAAATTTGGGAAGGTGACACCTCCAGCTTTGTTGATTTCTCTCAAGATTGTTTTGGAAATTAGGGGCTTTTGTGGTTCCATATAAATTCTAGAATTATTTGTTCTAGTTCTGTGAAAAATGTCATGGATATTTTGATAGACATTGCCTTAAATCTGTAGATTGTTTTGGATATTATGGCCATTTAACAATATTAATTCTTCCAACCCAATACCATGAGATATCTTTCATTTCTTTGTATCATCTTAAATTTTCTTCATCAGTGTTTTATATCTTTCAGAATATAGGTATTTAACCTCCTTGGTTATGGTTTTTCCTAGGTATTTCACTATTTTTGATATGACCTTAAACATGTTTTTAACTTTCTTTTTCTGATAGTTCATTATTAGTGTATAGAAAAGCAACAAATTTCTACATATTAATCTACTATCCTGCAATTTTACTGAATTCACTTATTAGTTCGAATATTTTTTTAGTGGAGACTTCAGTGCTTTCTACATAAAGTTTTACGTTATCTGCAAATAGTGGCAGTTTTACTTCTTCCTTCAAATTTGGATTCTTTTTATTCCCTTTCCTTGTCTGATTGTTGTGACTAGGACTTCCAATACTATGTTAAATAGAAGTGGTGAGAATGGGTATCCTTGTCTTCTTCTTGAATTTAGAATTCCTGAGTATGATGCTAGCTGTCGGTTTGTTTGAGCCTTTTAAATTATTTGACATTTGTTTAAATTTCATCAAATGCTGTATCTTGTTGAATGTCCCATGTGCAATTGAAAAGAATGCATATTGTGAAGGTTTTAGGTTCAATGTTCTATACATCACAACCAATTACAGGTGATTGAGAGTGTTTTTTAAAACATCTATATCTTTATTAAAATTTTTCCTAGTTGTTTTTATAAATTTCTAAAGACAAGTTTAATGTTACACATTCAGCTTATCATGTAGTCTATTTCTTTATGTCTATCAATTCTTGTTTCATAAATTTAGAAGCTGTTATTTGATCATATATAAATTTTACATATGTTTTTAATATATGTCCAAAAATGAACATATATTTTTTAACATATATATTTTTGATTGTTTGATTTTTCTGAATAATTCACCTTTCATAATTATGAAATACTACCCTTCATCTCTTGCATTTATATTTGTCTTAAAATTTACTTTTTTCCCATATAAATTTAGCACACACAGTCCACTTATTCTTCTTATGCTTTGAGTTGGCATTTTTCTGTTAAATTACTTTCAACATAACTATAACACTTTATATAAAAATATCATTTTTAGAATTAGTTTTCTCCATTCTGTCAATATCTTTCATTTAATTGGCATATTTAGTGCAATAATTAACATCTAGTGCAATTATTTTTAAAATTGAATTCTAGAATTTTATTTTAATTTATTGTTTATCTTCCTCTTTTTTATTTCTGTCTCTCTTTTCTTTCTTTTTTTTTTCTTTGTGGTATGCGGACCTCTCACTGTTGTGGCCTCTCCCATTGCAGAACACAGGCTCTGGATGCACAGGCTCAGTGGCCATGGCTCACAGGCCCAGCTGCTCCACAGCATGTGGGATCTTCCCAGACCGGGGCACGAACCCGTATGCCCTGCATCAGCAGGCACACTCTCAACCACTGCGCCACCAGGGAAGCCCTGTCTCTCTTTTCTTGTTTCTTTTGGATTACTGGAATATTTCTAGACTTTTAGTTTATTTAATGACATTTTCAATAAGACTATTTGCACACATTCTCATTGCTTGCTCTAGCGATTAAAATGTACCTCCATAAGTTTTCATAGTCTTCTAAAAATAACATATTTACACCTGACATAAAATGTAGAAAACTTGTGACTGCATATAACAATTTGTTCACTGCAAGTCCTTCATACTATAGTTGCCATAGATACTACATTATGACTACATATGTTTTAAAACCCCAAAGACAATGATATATTATAATTTTCTTTTAAAATACTTATACATTGTTAAGAATATTAAAAAGGAAAATATCCTTTTATTCATCATTTTTTTCTTTTCTTTGATTCCTCTTCCAGATTTAATATCTTCTAATACCATTTCATAACATTATCTTTCATTTCAAAGAAATCCTTTCCACATTTCTTGAAGTTCAGGTTTTCTGGCAAAAGATTCTCTTTGTTTCTTTTTTCTGAAAACATCTTTGTATCAATTTCATTTTTAAAATATATTCTTAGTGGATGTAGAAATTAATTTTGGTGACACTTTAAAAATACTGTGTTCCATTGTCTTCAGACCTCCATTATTTCTGAAAAGAAGTCCATGATCATTTAAATCATTATTCCTCTGTGCTTAGCATGCTGTTTTCTCCTGGTGGTTCTTATAAGATTAATGTAGATTTTCTCTTTATTTTTTGTTCTCAGTGGCTTGATGAGAAGTCTTGGTAGTTTTCTTTGTTCTTATCCTAGGTGGGTTTTGCTGGGTTCTTGAATCTGTAAATTTGTATCTACCACTACATTTGCAAAAATTTCAGCCATTATTTATTTAAATAATGTGTCTCTTTTTAAGACTCCAATTGCAAATATCTTAGAGTTTTTGATATTTTTCCACATCACCCTAAAGGTCTGTTCCTTTATTTTTCAATCTTTTTTCTATTCTTGAATTTCCACAGAAAAATACTCTGTTAGTCTAGGTTTATGTAAGTAAATATTAAAGAATCAAATGTCATTTTTGATAGGATAGTATTATGTTTTAAACATTAAGATTTAGCAATAAAAATGGTGAAGTTTATTATAGTGTGTTAGTATATTCAGATAGCTTCATCCTGTCTACTGATTTATCCATTTACATGTCAATAATCTACAACAGAGGTTGATAAACTGTGGCCCATGCTCTGGCCTTCTGTTTTTCTAAATAAATGTTTACTGGCTTACAGATACTTCCTTTTCTTTACATATTTTCTAAGACTTCTTTTGTACTACAATGCCAGAATGAAGTAATTGCAACAGAGATCATAAGAACCAGATGTCTAAAATACTACTATCTTGGCTTTTAAAGAATAAGTTTGAGAACTCCTGATATTGAATATAGATAATTTAAAAATACAGCAAAATATCTCTATATTAATGAGCTTAAGAGATTAGGTTTTATAATTAGCAGCAAGTTATAAACCATTTTTGTGAGAATAATTTGTGGATAATTCATTAATAACATATCTAATGAATACATATGTCCCCACTGAGAAGCAAAGAATGATTTATTCATTATCTGGTTTTGAATACAAAACATATTAGCAACAGTTTTTTCATATATGAAAAGAAAATCATCACTGATACTAATGACATAGTAATTAATTGAAAATCAATCTAGTGAAATCTGTATGTTCTAATTGTTGCTTAGAGAAGAAAAAATATATTTTATAATAACTTGACAAGAAGTCAGGTAATATACTAATACTTGTCGCTAGTCTATTATCTGGACTAATGCACATTAAAAGTTAAATTTTGGTTATATAGTAAATATATATAAAAGATTTATAAAAATACTTCTCCTAAAGCAAAAGCTAATGGGCATTAATGATCCTATCACTAAAAAAATTATGCAAGGAATTGTTTCAAAATAAAACAAAGTGAAAATACATAAGGTATTCTTATAAATAAGAATTCAGGATGCATCACTAGATTTCTAGGTACTGAATTTAATCATCACATAAAGATTATCAAGTATTTTAAAGGTATTAAGAGAGAGAGCCCAAGGCACATGTTATATGCAAATCAATTACAAATTAAATCAATGTATCATTTTACATTGAGTAAAGGATAAAAAGTCCCTGAGACTGTCCTAAAGTAGGACAGAAATGGACTTCCCTGGTGGCGCAGTGGTTGAAAGTCCGCCTGCCGGTGCAGGGGACACGGATTCGTGCCCCGGTCCGGGAAGATCCCACATGCCGCGGAGCGGCTGGGCCCGTGAGCCCTGGCCGCTGAGCCTGTGCGTCCGGAGCCTGTGCTCCGCAATGGGAGAGGCCACAGCAGTGAGAGGCCCGTGTACTGCAAAAAAAAAAAAAAAGTAGGACAGAAATAACTATTGAAGAAACAAATGTTTGGCTAATTATCTTAGGAAAAGATCTGGGAAAATAGATGAATTCAGATCTGTGCCTGACAGGTACAAGGACAGAAACTTTATCACATCAACAGGAAGGGAAATCCTAAAACAAAGAATCCTAGACTGAAAACTCAGTCCCTTCGTTAAGAGAGTGAATGAAAACTGATGAATGGAAACTATGGAAATTGGCCACAAGTCAACCAAAAATCACTTAAGATCATAGCAATGACTGACTGTACGTACATTTCTTTAACTAGTACTTGCTATATTAAAGTCGTTCTTAAAGGATCTTACCTGTATATCAAATAAAGAAGACAATAAGAACTAATGTTTATGTAGTGCTCAATCTGCTTCAGGCACTATTTTAAGTGCTTTAAAACATTAATTTATGTACTCTTCAAAAGACAGTTTCTCTATATCCACAGACTCACATTAACTGTCCTAGAAAACTGTTCTTAACTCCTGTTCTACCACAAAACCAAATTTTAAAGAGAAAATATTGAGTTCTGCAAAGTTTGGAGGTCCCTAAGACCATTCCCACTTCTCACACAAACTACAAGTCCAGGGGTCCCTAGGACCACCTTTCAGTTCAATAATTCACTCAAGACTCACAGAACTCATTGAAAGCTGTAATATCACAGTCACTGTTTAATAGAGTAAAAAGATACGGATTAAAATCATCTACAGGAACAGAGGCATGGGATAGAGTCTAGAAGACTTCCAAATTTGAAGATTCCAGTGGAGCTGTGAACAACACTGATAGTTCTCAGCAATAATGTATAGCAACATACATAGAGTATGGGCAACCAGGGAAGTCACCCAAGACCTGGTATCCAGAATTTTAGTGGGGTTTGGTCATGTGGATATGGCTGACTGCCCATGTGGCTGACCTCAGCCTCTAGCCTCTGCAGAGATCTAGGTGATACCTTCTGGTTCAAAGCTCCCATGATAAAGTATTGTCAGTATAGACTATCAGGCATGTCCCAAGGCCCCCTGGAAAACAAAGTCATTTTTTCAGGTAGGATATTCCAAGGGATTAGAGATTAGCTCCCAGAAAATGAGGGCAAAGACCAGAACTCTTTTTGAGTAAGATTAATTGTTTAAGTACACTAGTCTGTAGCTGTACTTTACCTTGATTGAGCTCTTTATGTTCATATAAATATGGAAGGTACAGAGAAAATACCTTTTTCAGATATTTATTAAAGGAAATTGTACTGTAACTAAATGATAAACACAAAAATATATCTAGTTGTACAGTCCATCTTATCCAAATATGCTACTTCTCTAAATGGCACACTAAAATCCCTTTCAAATTATTGTTATATGACTTCAAAAGTATTCTGCATATTTTCCTTCACCTGACAAATGGAAAATATCTTTGGTAAGGAAATACATACTGAAAATGATTATTATAATTTGTTCCCCTCTTGTCATAGATGCAAGAAATTTCTAAGAAAGATATAACCTAAAATACAGTAACAACTAAGTATGCTGCAATTTCATGTCTTGGGAAATTATCCTTTTCCCTAATTATGAATCAAACTCTTATTACCAAGATATTCAGAAAAGTTGTAAAGGACAAGTATAAACCCTTACTTTGTAGTCAACACAAGGTAGAAGAATGACAAAGTAGGGAACTTACAGTGCAGTGTAGCTAAACTTCTTGGCACAATTTGAAATACTTTACATAAATATTTGTTCCCTGGCTTTATAAGTTGAAAGTAAAAAGTAAATATACCTTTAAATAAGCTTACTACGCTGAACTAAACATGGTAAACTCCATGTATCAGTAAAGAAATATGCCTATTTGTGTTATAGTTTGAACATGCGTAAATCAGATACTTTGTTTTGAACACTATTCAGAATGTGGTAATGTGGAATTACCTTTCAAAATTTTCAGTACAGCTATTAGAATATAGTAGCTGCTGGCATTCTGACTTCTAGCTATAATGACTACTTGCACTGAAAATAAAATTCATCATTTTTGGACATTCATTTTCAATTTCATCTCCCAAGTAGAATGTTATCATGTACAAGATCAATAGAGTGATCTGACCAAACACACAAATCAGATTACACTCTCCCTCTTCCACCATTAAAATTTAAACCTATAAGAGAACATAATACATCATTCAAAAGTTTCCAAATTTTTGCAACATTTTCTATAGCACACAAGAAAATTTCTTTTGGCAAGCTAATGAAATCCAACTAATTGGATATTTTATTTAATACAAGTTTCATTGAGGTCATGTTTATAATGTCATTAATCAACTTTCCCTTTTTTTATTAACTGATTCATGGCAAATAATGCACACTTTATTTTATATTTTCTATTTTGCACATTGAACATCCATTTAAAATACATTTATTTTTCAGAGGTGTCTCATAACATGTCTCCCAGCAGTGAATATTACCCAGAGGTCATTGTGTACCCAAATTCTTTGGCTAAACTCATAAACTATAATTTCTGTAAATTATAATTTACAGAATTTACAATTTATTTTTTATAAATTATAATTTATATAATTTTATAAATTATATAATTTATAATTTCATAAACTATAATTTATTAAGCCAAAATCTATTTTTAAAAGAGTATTGTGTTGAAGATTTATCTCAAAGGGAGGGAAACACTCTTTTTCAAGGATATTTTTAGCTCCTGATAAAAACTGGTCATAAAAAAGGTGTTGAATAAAATTAATTTAGATATATGTTACAGGACTTCACTAAAGAGATATCTATGAGCTGCCTCAGGCTACTGGAAAGTGTTAAACATTTCTCATAACTAATCTAATAACCACCCAATAATAGAATGAAATATTTCATCATAACTTATTAGTTTCCCTTCCTTTACCACAATTCATTCTGCTCACAGTTATCAAGGGACAACTATCAGATATGTGTAAGTCTCAATCCTTTCTTAAGCTAACAGTAAATACAAAATACAGGCCAAAGCAAAATGCAGACCACAGTTGATATTTCTACATGTGTTGCATGCATATCAGAAAAGTACATAATTTTAAAACTATGAGAAGAAATTGGATTTAAGTAGCAATAGGGTAATCATCATCTCAGAGATTTTTACTCTTATTTTTTAAGGGGAAAGGGTACAGATGTATTCGTTTGTATAATCTGTACAGGCACAATCAGGCTGATTCAATAGCAGGGAAAATTCTTATTAGCAGCAAGTAATCAGTGAATAACGCAGCAGGAGAAATGCTTTATTTTCTAATTTCTAACTCTAATCTCTATTTTCTAATATATTAATTTATTTGCATGACTGTTTTCCACAAATATGACTGCTTAATACAGTTAAATAGGTGGAGGTATTTTTGTTTTTAAAAATGCCATACACTACACATTCATTTTTAAAAATATTTAAAAATAGATTTATCTTTGAACTTCATAACCAATAAACCATCATTTTGTTATATAAATCATGTGAGATTTCATAAAATTACATATACCTATAATACTTTGATCTAAATTCAGGGTTTTTTTAAATTCTGATTTAATTAAATAATGAATTATAGTATAGTATTCATAGTGAAACCCAACCGATCTCCATGCCTTCACATATACAAAATCCCCTACATTATAGATCAAAACAGTGTACCTTTATCTGAAGTCAACCCAAAATTGCTAGTGCTCATGTTTTTCCCATCAGTTTATCTAAATGAGTGATTACAAACAGCAACTAGCCTACTGCCCACTCCAGATTCTGTGTCATTATTCACTGGCCCATTCCTTCCCTCACTCCCAGAAACTACATATGGATTCTATTTTCTAAATGTCTCCTAATTTTTCTCCTACCAATTGCCACTAATTTGGTCATGCTATCATTAATTCTTCCCTGAATTTCTGCGAGTTATCATTGTTGCCTGACAAGCCACTGTTCTCTACCTTTTAGTCAAAGTATGTCATCCTCCTCCTTGAAAGTATTCAACAATATCATTCTTACCAAATTACCACATTTCTCTTATTTGCTCCACTGACATCTTACTTAATTCACCATGTAACTTATGAAAAACATTGTCTTTGCATATTTATTTTCTCTGTGTTTGTTTAGATATTTAAGAACATCATCTCTTAAGATAGACTACCTTCTTAAGGTAGATGACTTCAAAAGTATCCTGAATATTTTTCTACACCTGAAAATTGAAAAATATATTTCATAATGAAAATATATTACATACTCCTGTCTATACATTTACTAGCTGTGTAATCTTGGTCAAGATACTTAACCACTCTGTTGCTCAGTTTTCTCATCTGTTAGATGCAGATAACAATAGAATTTATCACACAGAATTGATGTAAACATTGCATACAATAATATGTTAAAGCACACAAAATAGTGCCAGAAGCACATTAAGCACTATATCAATATTAGCTATTATTTCTTAAGTAGCATATAAAAACAAAAATGTTTTCTATTCATCATTACCTAAGACAGTATTTCTTAGAGTTTATGCTAAATTGTTATATGTTAAAGAATATATCTACCATTAATAAGTTAATTAATTCATGAATAAACTCAAAATGATTGTTAAATGAAGCGATAGATATTACTTTCCACCCAAAAGCTAGAGGATATGATGGAATTCTATATGCAGAATTGTTATCAAAAAAAGTTAAGTACACAATGTCAGTAATGATTACATGCTATAAATACACTATAATAAATAAAAAGTTTTTAATTTTCATCAATTCCATCACCTTGTTTAGAAAATAAACATAAGCAATTTATTTCTATCATTTTTATAATTGGTTGCATTCTTATTCAAGATAAGCAAACTACAATGGTATCCTATAACTAAAGGATACAAAGATTTCTATCAATTTCCATTAAAATAATAATTAGTGTTGAATTCTTTCTCATTCTTTATTTTATAAGAAATAACCCAATATTACTTTGGGATCAGAAGGCACCCTGTACATAACTAAGCTACATATATTAATGATACAATTATAGTGGTGCTTATAAAAGTCCTTCTACAAGTAAGAACTCCACTATGAAAAAATTATGATGCAGAGAGAGCCTAAAGTGTATTATACCTAGAAGCCTTCAAATACTTTTGTGAGTTTATTTTACCAATCTCTTCTCAAAACATTATCTTAAAGCATCTTCTCTAAAAGAATGACAGCATTTATTATAATAAGATGGATAAGGAATAAATATTTTGAGTGTGAGGCATTTTCTAGCATAGGCTAAGTCCCATCAGTGTGGTTCCAGGTAGTCAGAGAGCAGCAATAGATATCAATACATATTAACATTTAAGGATTTCTCATTTAGACATTTATTTTCCTTTTTAAAAGTGTAATTAATGAATAAGCTATATTAGTTTCTTGCAGCCCCAATACTATGCTGGCCAATCTCTGTTTACCTAAAGGTGTCACCTTGGGGAAGCTCATTTTGGAATCCCTTTCCTACTGCCCAAGCAACCCATGGGGTTCCCATTCCCACTGCTTCACTGGGGAAAATAGACTTACATTCTCTGTTAGGATTTATAATATACTTTCCATAGAAACCAGTTTTATAAGCCGTGGTTAATAATAATGAAAATGTTGCAATCAATAACATTCTTTTTAACATGATGGTAAATAGTACTTGTGAACTAACCTCGAGAACAAATCACCTTTTATGGTGTGATTTCTAAGAGGAATGAAAAAGAAAATCTGCATTTAAAAGCATTAAACTTCTTAGGCTGCAGCTTTCAGAATATAGCAAAAATGTAAGTCAGGGAATATTTCTAAATTTACATTCAACAATTAGGAGTTTTTACCACAGTATAATATTGACCACAATGCAGTAAACTATTTGTTAGTTTTAACTGCACTGAATTCAGTAACTGAGAAAATTATTGAGCTTGAGTGTTTACAACAGCTTTTAATTTCTGATTAGTCTCTCTCCAAAGAAGATATACAGATTGCCAACAAACACATGAAAGAATGTTCAACATCACTAATTATTAGAGAAATGAAAATCAAAACTACAATGAGGTATCACCTCACACCAGTCAGAATGGCCATCATCAAAAAATCTACAAAGAATAAAGGCTGGAGAGGGTGTGGAGAAAAGGGAACCCTCTTGCAGTGTTGGTAGGAATGTAAATTGATACAGCCACTATGGAGAACAGTATGGAGGTTCCTTAGAAAAATAAAAATAGAAATACCATATGACCCAGCAATCCCACTGCTGGGCATATACCCTGAGAAAACCATAATTCAAAAAGAGTCATGTACCACAATGTTCATTGCAGAACTATTTACAATAGCCAGGACATGGAAGCAACCTAAGTGTCCATCAACAGATGAATGGGTAAAGAAGATGTGGCACATATATACAGTCGAATATTACTCAGCCATAAAAAGAAACAAAATTGAGTTATTTGTAGTGAGGTGGATGGACGTAGAGTCTGTCATACCGAGTGAAGTAAGTTTGAAAGAGAAAAACAAATACTGTATGCTAACACATATATATGGAATCAAAAAAAAAAAAAATGGTTCTGAAGAACCTAGGGGCAGGACAGGAATAAAGACAGAGCCGTAGAGAATGGACTTGAGGACTCGGGGAGGGGGAAGGGTAAGCTGAGACGAAGTGAGACAGTGGCATTGACTTATATACACTACCAAATGTAAAACCGATAGCTAGTGGGAAGCAGCCGCATAGCACAGGGAGATCAGCTCAGTGCTTTGTGACCACCTAGAGAGGTGGGATAGGGAGGGTGAGAGGGAGATGCAAGAGGGAGGAGATATAGGGATATATGTATAGCTGATTCACTTCGTTATAAAGCAGAAACTAACACACCATTGTAAAGCAATTATACTCCAATAAAGATGTTAAATTGTTTTTTAATAAAAAAATAAAGACACAGGAAGAATGAAATACATCAAATAATATTGTTGGGTATTGGCTAAAATATTAAAGGGGAAAATCTGAAACACCGAAACAATTTAACCAGATTTTCTATAATGTCTTGATTTAATTTACTGAAAATAACACAACAAATAACATAAATCATTAAAATACAACTAGTGAGGAGGATGAGTCAATCCATAAATCATTAAAGAATGAAGGGATATTGCATTTTACTCTTCAGCAAATATCCATAAATTAAAAGACAAAGAAATTTGGCAAAAAAAATACACATATTAAAAGATATTCACTAAAGTTCTTCCCATCACCCAAGAAGCACGCTACAAATGCTTTACTATGACATCTCAAATATTGAAGTTTTATTAACTGTGAAATAAATACATTGGTATTGTTGGCCAGAGATTGCCAATAATACCAATATATTTGGTTATTGGTATTATTATATCAATATTATAATCCACATCACCACATTTCTCATCAATCAAGAAATTGTCATTTTTTTCCCACAAAGTATATTGAAGTTCATATTGACCTAATGTCAGTGAGGAAGAGATTGAACTCTTTGGGATAGTGATCATGCACTTTCATTCTTGTCTCCATCACTTTCAACCGTTTGACCAGATTTTGGCACTTTTCTTCTGGAAATGTGTGCACACATGTACTAGCAATAGAGGATTAAAATGCTAGATGCTTCTTTACATTCCAGAGATATGAAATCCTCAATGTGTTTCAAGCAGTGTCTTAAACAAAATAAACTCTTAAACAAAATAAACAAAATTAATTCATAGGAATAATTTAAAGAGTTTTCTTGGATCATTCTGATAGTTTTTATGTGAATAATTCAACCTTACATATTAAGAACATTAGTTAGCGTCTCTGTAGACAAAAGATGACTGCTTGTATTATGTGTAGTACACTCCTTTCATTCCAAGATTTCCCAAATAAGCCAAAGAGTTTCCTTACCACTTAACCAATAAGTTATATCTCTCAAACTTTTGTCCTAATTCAAGAATAGTGAAAACTATTTTTATATTTTATCATTAAGTTTCCTTGAATTCATTGATTTTTTTTGAGTAAAATGCTAGCATTTTTGTGTATTGTATATACTACATCTATTCTTTGAAAATTCAAGTATTCATTGATATATCTTCTTTCACTTTTTTATTTCACAGGAAACTTTATAATATACAATAACTTTGAAGGTTTGTCTAACTGCCTAACTACTATAAAATCTCCTACAAGCCTGTGAATTCCACGCTAACCATTTTATTAAAAATATAAATCTATACATGTATGTAGATATGTATGTATACTTATACTTGTAAATGAAGACTTAATTTATTATATTGTTTAAGGAGGTAATCTATAATTTAATACATTTGTATGCATATGGAAAGTAGGAGAAGGTGTTTTTTTCATGATATTTAGTGCAAGAGTACAATGTGTTGTATTACTTTAGCACCTGCTGTGCTGCCACATGTCAATCCATGCTCTCCTCATCACCCTTCACTTACACAAACATCAAACGGAAGGGACATTGAGTAGGATGATTTCATTTGGAATAATTTCCTTATGAATTAACAGCATTGTAAGTCATGTATGAAACCTACTCAGATTTCTAGCTTTAGCTTATTTCCCACTTTCTTGATGGAACATCCCCAGATATTGATAATACCTATTCAGGTTTCATTTCTCAGAAATACAATGTTTTCAAGAATCAGTAAGCCCTCCAAATGTATCAATCCTTAATTGTCCTTCAGTGTCTTTTTTGATTGTTTAATTCTAAAATGTTGACTCTGGTCATATCTGTTCCTTTTATCTGGTATTTTGAAGAACTTATCTGAAGTACTTCTCAACTACTTCACATACACTTTTTTCCAGTTTTATTGAGATATAATTGACATATATTTTGTAAGTTTAGGGTGTACAATGTGTTGATTTGATACACATGTATATGGCAAAATGATTACCGCCCTAGGTTTAGCTAACACCTTCATTCATCACATAATTACCATTTCTTTTTTTGTGTTGAGAATATTGAAAATCTACTCTCTCAGTAACTTTCAAGTATATAGACAATATTGTTAATTATAGTCACCATACTGTGCATTAATTAGATTCCCAGAATTTATTAGTCTTCTAATTGGCAGTTTGTAACTTTTGACTAATATCTGTTAATTTCCTTCACCTCACAGCCCCTGGTAACCATCATTCTACTCTCTGCTTCTACAAATTCAGCTGTTTAAAGATGCTGCACATAAATGATATCAGAGTGTTTTTCTTTCCCTGACTTATTTTGTTTAACACAATGTCCTCAAGTTTCATCCATGTTCTTTTAAATGTCAGGATTTCCTCTTTTTTCGTGGCTGAATAATATTCTATTTATATAAATCTATGTAAATATAAAGTTATCTATATTTCACATCTTCATTATCCACTCACCTGTTGATAGTCACTAAGGTTATTCCATATCTTGGCTAAGTGAATAATGGAGCAATAAACATGGAAATGCAGGTATCTCTTTGAGATCCTGTTTTCATTTCCTTTGGATATATACCCAAAAGTGGAATTACTGAATCATATGGTAGTTCTATTTTTAATGTTTTGAGAAACCTCCATACTGTTTTCCATAGTGGCTATACCAATTTACATTCCCACCAACAGTGCACTAAAATTTGTATGGAACTACCTGAGAAAAAAGAATATAGCTGGAAGTATCACACTTACTGATTTCTAACTATACTACAAATTTAAAGTAATTCAGAAGAGTACAAGACTGGCATACAAATAGACACATTGATCAATGGAACAGAATAGAAAGCCCTGAAATAACCCCCCCCCCATATACAGTTAACTTATATTTGACAAGGGCCCAAAATACTCAATGGGGAAAGATAGTCTTATCAACATATGGTATTAGGAAAACTGGAACACAACATGCAGAAAAATGATATTGGACCCCTGTCTTACACCAGTCACAAAAATTAACTTAAAGTAGATTAAAGACTTAAAAATAAAATTAGAAACTGTAAAACTCCTGAAAAAATCATAGGGAAAAATCTTCACGTTGGTCTTGGCAACGATTTTTTTGAATATGACACCAAAATCACAAGCAACAGAAGCAAAACTCACTAGGTGGTACACATCAAATTCAAATACTTCTACTGAGCAAAAGAAACATCAACAAAATGAAAACAAGGACTCCCCTGGTGGCGCAGTGATTAAGAATCCGCCTGCCAATTCAGGGGACACAGGTTCGATCCCTGGTCTGGGAAGATCCCACATGCCATGGAGCAACTAAGACCGTGTGCCACAGCTACCAAGCCTGCACTCTAGAGACCATGAGCCACAACTACGGAGCCCACGTGCCACAACTACTGAAACCCACATGCCTAGAGACCCTGCTCCACAACAAGAGAACCCACCGCAATGAGACGCCTATGCACCGCAACGAAGAATAGCCCCCACTCGCCACAACTAGAAAAAGCCTGAGCGCAGCAGCAAAGACCCAACACAGCCAAAAATAAAAATAAGTTTTAAAAAATGTAAACAATAGAATAGTAGAAATATTTGCAAAGTGTATAGTTTGATAAGGGGCTAATATTCAAAATATATAAAGAACTCATACAAATCAATAAAAGAACACAAACAATCTGATAAGTAAAAAATAAACAGAGGAACTGAATAAACATTTTTCCAAAGAAGGCATACAAATGGCTAAGAAACACATGAAAAGATGCTCAACATCACTAATCATTGGGGAAATGCAAATCAAAACCACAGTGAGATACTATCTCACACCTGTTAAAATGGCTGTCATCAAAAAAACAAGATATAGCAAGTGTTGGCAAAAATGTGGTGAAAAGAGACCTTTCAGATATACTTTGAGACAATGTCCAAGTGACACACTCCCAGTTAAGCTAACCCTGATTGTAGGAAATCATGTCCAGGTAAGCAGATTTGAAGGAACTGGTCATACTTAGTCTGAAAAGAAGACCTAGAGGGCAATTTGATCATTACATGGTGTTCAACATGAATAAGAGACTAGATTTATTTTCTGTTGCTTTAGAGGGTAATAGATGAGACATTAATATCAACATCCAATTACATTTTAGAGGAAGGAGAGGATAGCCTATTATCTAAGATCTAATTAGATCTATGGATAGCCTAGGAACTGAGCAGAGAGTGAACCAAATGAGAAAATGTATCAGGAAGGTATAAGGTCTAAAGACATAAGAAAATATATTTATTAGTCAATTAATTTGAGTCAATTCATCAATATTTCAGGAAATAAGTATGAACAATGCAAGAATACATGACTTTTCTCTTTTGCCCTTTATCACTGTTACTCTCAGCCATGCTTAATCACTTCTCCTCATTCTTTCAGAATAAATGAGATTTAAGAGCTCAGTGGAGAACAACGGAAGACCAAGTGAGTCCTACTAGCAACAAGGCACATGGCCAATCAGTGGCTCATTTTCCTCACCTTGGCTCAGAAGCACAGTTGAGAGATGAAGCCATATTTTCTGGATTCAGAGACTTACCTCTCATCTCCACAGGGAATGCAGTTGTCAGTGGTCCTGAAAATGTCTATTCTAAGGTAAAACTCTAAAAGTACTTGGCTGAACAATCAATCCTGGCTGAAGAGGAAAAAATGCTTTAATTAACTTTGTCTTTCACAAACACACAAACACTAGTGTTTTTAAGTTACAAGCATCTGAAATTCACTTCAGTTGTAAAAAGTGTGATATTTTATAAATAAATGAATTAAGAGTTTTAGGGAAGTAATTTATAAAGAAACAGAAACAATTTGGAAGGGGGGAGAAAAAAATTAACAAGGTCAGTGTAGTCTCATTATAGTCAAGATTTCACAGGTGAAATATTCTGAAAAGTAGAAAAATAGTAAATTATTCATGGAAATGTATAAAACCATTAATAAAATGTATCTTAGTATATAAATAAACAAATAAAACATATCAAGGTAATTTAGGCAGCCTTTCTTTAGCATTGAACAAAGCAACAAATCTATTACATATCTAACCTTTCTCTTTCTTCCTCTCTCTCTCTCCCTCTCTCAAATAATGCAATTCATTGCTTTAACTGTTTATAATTTTAAAAAATAATACTTCTGTATTAAATATTTGTCCTTCCACTTTTTAAAATAAAAAATTTCTTGTGTTTAAATAAATCAGCATGCTTGTGTACTCCTGTTATCTTCTAACTGAACATTACTTGTTAATAAGATGTACAGATTGCAAACAAACATATAAAAATTGTTCAGTATGATTAGCTATTGTTACTCACTAGTATGGCTAAAATTTTCTAAAACCTGATGATACCAACTGTTGAAGAGAATGTGTAAGAACAAAAATTGTAGTAATTTGAAAGTTTAACAAAAATAAACAACTTGTTAAAGAGACTCAGGAAAAAAGAAAAAGAGAAAATAGAAAATGTATGAGGGGATAGATATTACTTTAGACCCTACAGATATTAAAAAGTTACAGTGAGAAATATTATGAACACCTTTTTGCAAATAAACACAATAATTTGAATAAAACAGATAATTCCTACAAAACACAGTTTACTAAAATTTAAGAAATGGAAAATCTATATAGCTATATACATTAAAAAATGAATTCATAACCAAAATTTTCCCATAAAGAAAAGAACTGATCCAGATGGTTATAAACTATATCAAATTTTTAAGGGAGAAATAGTTCAAATTTTATAAAAGCTCTTTCAGGATATAGAAGGGGAAAGATCAGAAGTTTATTACAAATACAATTGTGTCCTTTTCATCCACAAAGAATAAGAATAAGCATGTGAGATGATAACATGATGCTTCTGCTTAAATGAAATGTCTTATCATGGCTTTAGAAACAGGTAATTTTCTGATATTTGTTGTAATAAGACACATTTAGAAGTATCAACTGTAGTCTGCATTATACATTGTCCTATATTTTGTATTTACTGTTATTTTTGAGAGATATACCTATCTGATAGCTACCTTTCATAACTTTGAGCAGAATAAATGTGTGAAAGGAAGGGGAACTAATAGGTTGTGAAGAAATTTTTCATTCTATTGTTGGTGGTTATTAGATTAGTTATCATGAGAAATGTTCAACACTTTCCAGAAACTTGAGGCAGCCCATAGATATCTCTTTACCGAAGTCCTATAGCAGACAACTAAATTAATTTCATTCAAAATATATTCATTTGATAATTTTTGTATGAAGTTATCAAACTTACTGGGAACCAAAGATATCAATGAAAAATAATGATTCCTTCTCTTTGCCCCCAGTATCACAGACACTATTTAAGAGAAGCTTGAGAAATGATTTTTTTTAAATACAATATATTTCTATAAATACTATAGCATCCACAAGGAAAAGGTAAATCACCTCATTCAGAGAGCATCAAGTCAAGATTCAAGTCAAGAGCTAACATCCTGAAGAAAACACAATTTATTGTGAGTTTGGCTTTAATAGTTGTTGTATAAACATTTTTGAACAGTGGAAAAATTTTGAGTATGTCATGTTTTTGCATAATTTCATTTAGAAAGTACAGTTAATTTCTGCATAATATTAATGACCCTTTGCTAGCAATGTTTTTAGTAGCAGAATATTAACAAGAATGAGGAGTACCTCAGTTATTTGTTTTCAGCTCAATATTCTGATTGTTTTCAATTTTCCACTAAGAAATAATACTATAATTTATATGTCTATCCATAAACTCTTCTGAATTTCCCACTTCTTTGTGTCAATGTTCCAGAATAGGGTTAAGAACATTGCCAAGATTTAAAATTAACAAGATAAAGGGCATAACACATGGGGGGGGGCAATGCATATTGCTAAAATACTTTCCTAGTAACTGTTACCAGTTTATAGTCCCTTCATCAAATTAATTGCATTCCTACCAACATTAAAAATTTTTATTAAGAAATAATATTTTATAGTTTATATAATATGGAAAATATATATATAATATTAAAAATAGGGACAACATTTTATCACAATAATGTGCTAACCCAACAATAAGATAAAAAAGGTAGATATAGGATAGGGATGGAGAATTAGTAACTGCTAGTTGTGTAGGGCTAAGAAAATTAATGCACACAACATCTCAACTTTTAAATAGATTATAGTCTATTGAATATATATTTATAAATCACTAAAATACAAGGTAGAAAGCAATATGTCTCATATGGTAAAAGATACATGATCACTGGCAAGGAGAGACTACTTCAAACTTGGACCATGAAAAGTTTTGTGTAAAAGATGAAATTTAACAAGACTTTGAAAACTTCATATGACTTTTCACTTTAAAACATTAAAGACTGAGAATCCATGATAAAAAAATAGTAAATTTAAAAATAGTTATAGGATGCAGCAAATGTTTAGAGAGACATTGAATGTAGAAGTTAGTAGCACAGATTCTGAAGAAACACTCTCTTCAAACCCAACTCAATTAAATTCTATCTCTGTGACTTTGAGCAAGTTACTTAACTAATCTTTGCCTCAGTTTCCTCTTGCATGAAATGGAGGATATAAATAGTATCTGCCTATGTGTATTTGAATAAGGATTAAATTAAATGAGGATTAAATTGTTTGAATGAGGATTAAATTTAAATGAGGATTAAAATTTAAATATGTGTAAGGAGCTCACAATAATGCCTGACAAATGTTATCTGTTATACATGGTTGGACATTATTATTACTATCATCATCATCATCATCACAATTATTACAAATAGATAATTTGTGAAAGTAAAATCAGAAGATATATTTTAACTTAATAGAGGGACTGAAATAACAAATTAATTAATTTAAATTATCTTTTAGAGGTAATTGGGTAGGCATTAAAATGTTTTCAACAGAAATGTGACAACAAAAATTGGGTTTTTACAAGATGAATTTGGCAACAGTAAACAAAATAATTTAACAATAAATCAGAGTTAATTAGGGAAAAGATAAGGGTAGAAGTAATGGGATAAAATGATGAATAAAAGAATGACATGTTGTTCTCATTCATATTTTTCCTAGCATATGCTTTGAGTAAAAACTACACAGCAGATATGGGGCACGCAAAGGAGATAACCATCTCAGACTCAGTTCTTTTAGAAATAATAGGCATCTAAAAGTCCATAGAGACTTCAGGTCATAGAAGAAAAAGATGGAACGAACATACCTGCTGTTTAAAATGTCAAAGCTCAAACACTAACACTTTATAAACACTGTTGCTTCCAAGATGTAATACCTGGAAACTTCCTTCTCCAATTCTATGCCTATCTGTACAGCAGCACTTAACAATCACTGTGATGCTCTTGAGACATCCTCCCTTTTTTATCCCTTTAAACAGATTTTTTTTCATGGCATTTATACCTTTTTTTTGTTGTAGAATGTCTTTTAAAAATCCTGCAACCTTCCTGAGATGTAGGCACTGGAAATAAAAGTCCTAACTACTTTCCAAGAAAATTTTAAAAACCTTAGATTTTTATGACAAAGTTGAGCACACCAAGACCATAATCAAATATGAATTTTTCTTATGTTAGTTTTTGGGTCTGGAAAATAAGTATAAATTGGCAATATTCATATAGTCACCAATATCCATTAAAAACTGAGTAGGCTTTGGTCCGTTTTTGTGGCCCTTGTCTTTATTATTTCACAACAAACATGCAGCATATAACAGCTAAAAGTTCTCTTATAAAAAAGAAAACTAAGACATATAACTTTTTTTCTGGTAGACTGTAAAATTTTAAAACTCAAAAGAGCCTGTAAATTAAGTCAAATATAAAATTAATCTAACTAAAAAAATGTTTAGTTGGTCAAATTATAGCAAATAAACAAAACAAGCAGATGACTTATATTTAAATTTTAATTACTCCAACTGTTAAGCTGGTTATTTTGATATAATTAAAAATTCATTAATGTGATTTTATTAGAATCTCCTTGTTAAAATGCAGTAAATTTAACCATATATATCATGACTTTATAATAATATATAATATTAATATTTGCAAAGATTATAACTTATTAAAGAAAAATTGTATTATTATTTACATAACAAGCTATTACAAGAAAAACAAAGAAATTACAAAGACATATTTATAATATAACTTGAGGATACCATTAAATGTAAAAGCTTAAATCAGTTGGAGGACTTTTGCTTCTAAAAAGATGGCATAGGCACACTTCCCTCTATTTTTTACACCAAGTACCACTAAAAATCCTTAATATTACCTACAAAACAAACAGAAGAAGATTCTGAAAGTGGAGAAAAGCAGCCAGATCAACTAAGGATTCTGAGACCAGAAAAACAACACAATAAGGAGTTCCTTGGATGTTACTTTTGCCTCATATACCCCAGACATGGAGCTAAAGAAACCAGCAATTTAGAAATACTAATGGACCTAGAAAAAAGTTCCCAATGAAAGCCTGTTCTCTATAACCAAAGGATGAAGAAAAGGGCATGTTAGCAAGAAAGAAAACTTTTAGACAATAAACAATATACTCCTGCTGAACACCATAAAACCCATACCATACCACCCATTCCAGCAAAGGCCAAACGGGGAGCTTAGATTTCCACCCTTACAGGGATATAATGAGGGACCTGAACACCCCCACCAGGATGGTGTCAGAGAAGGCTCAGTGAGAGTCTGGTCTTTCATCATTACCCAGAGGTAACAATGACAACCCCTATATGGTATCAGTGGAGAATACATGAGAAGACAGAAATTCCATTCCTGCCAAGCAACAATGAGGAGATCTACCATTTGGGGTATTAGCAGAGGCCAAGCAGTGAACCTGGACTTCTATGTCCACCTGAAAATATCAAGGTTGTGTTACCCTCCCTCATGCTGAATTAGTGTCAAATAGCTAACAAAAACAAAACAGAAAAAAATTAGATAAGATACAGTCTTATAATATCCAAAATGGCCTGATTTCAATAAAAAATAACGTGTTATATGAAGAAACAGGAAAATTTCAAACTGAATGCAAAAAAACAATCAATAGATGCCAACATTGAAGTGACTGAAATGTTAGAATTACTTGGCCTCTATTTTAAAGCAGCCATGATTAAAAATGCTTCAGTGAATAGTTATGAACATGTTTGAAAGAAATGTAAAAATAGAAAGCTTCATTAGAAAAAGGAAGATATAAAGGAGAACCAAATGTATATTTTAGAACTGGAAAATATAACAACAAAGATAAAAAGCTCAATGATGACCTTAACAAGAGAAGGAAGAAGGAAAGAGGAGAGAATCGATAAACTGAAAGATAGAAAAATAGAAATTAACCAATGTAAACAACAGAGAGAAAATTAAAATTTAAATAATGAACAGACTCAGGAACATGTGGGGTTATAACAAAAACAACAACAAAATAAAAATAAAAACAGAACATGTAGAAAGTTAGAGTTCCAGAAAGTGAAAAAGATGGTGGGTTCAAAAGTATTTGAAGAAAAAGTAACTGAGAACTGAGAATTTCCTATTTTGACAAGAGTCATAAAGCTACAGATTCAAGAACCTAAGAAGGTTGACTACATTGGGCTACTTCCATTATGGAAGGGGCAGAACTTTGTTTATAATGGAATAAACACTTAATCTGAATAGAGATTTGCATTTCCTGCAAGCAATGTTTCTGCAAAAGCTACCATCTGTGTACTTACAGAATGCCTTATCACTGTCATGGTGTTCCACTCAGCATTGCTTCTGATCAAGGAATTCTGTTCATATACAGACTACTATATTTTAAAAAGATAACCAAGAAGGACCTACTGTATAGCACAGGGAACTCTGCTCAATATTCTGTAATAACCTAAAAAGGAAAAGAATTTGAAAAAGAATAGATATATGTATAATTGAAACACTTTGCTGTACACCTGAAACTAACACAGCACTGTTAAACAACTATACTCTGATATAAAATAAAAATTGAAGAAAAAAAAGAAGAAATTCTGTTCATAACAAATGAAGTGCAATAATGGGCCCGTGTTCATGGAATTAACTGGCTTTACCATGTTCCACAGTATCCTGAAGCAGCTGGCTTGACAGAACAATGGAATGGCCTTTTGAAGACTCAATTACAGTGCCAGCTAAGTGGCAAACCATGTAAGGCTGGGGCAAGGTTCTCCAGGAGATGGCAAATGCTTTGAATAAGCTTCCAATACATGGTACTGTTTCTGTAATATCTAGGACTCATGGGTCCAGGAATTAAGGGGTAGAATGGGAATAGCACCACTCCTATTCCCCTAATAACCCCCTAGAAAATATTTAGCCTACTGTTTTCATGACTTTATGCTCTACTGGTCTAGAAGTCTTAGTTCCAAAGGGAGGGACACTTCCAGTTGGAAACACAAGAATTCCATTGAACTGTATGTTCAGAATCCTACCTGATAACTTTAGGCTCCTCATAACTCTGAAACAACAGGCAAAGATACGAGTTACTATGCTGGCTGGGCTACTTGATCCTGATTACCACTGGAAAATAGAATGCTACTCTGCAATGAAGGTAAGAAAAACTATCCATGGATACAGGAGATACCTTGTGCTGTCTCTTAATATCACTAAGCCCTGTGAATAAAGGCAATGGATAAATAAAACAAACCAATACAGGCAGAATTACTAATGGCCCAGACCATTCAGGAATGAAGGTTTGGGTCATATTACCAGGTAAAGAACCACTAATTTGCATCATAGTTAAATATTGTTAATTTTATTTAAATATTGTTAAATATTTTTAATTTTATTTCATTGAATTTAAGTTACCAGACATCAGGATAAAGAGTGAAAAACTAACTCGTTGCATTTTCTTCTGGGGAAAGTCTTAATGTGCTTTAGTTATATGCGGGATAGTTGTATCATCTTAGGTGGAAGCATGACCTTATTGTCTTTATTTGGAGACTATTACAAGGAGCTGTATATGGATGTCAAATTGACAAGTGATGAATTTGTTATGGTTAATTTTATGTGTCAGTGTGGCTAAGGCACAGTATCCAGATCAAATAATAGTCTAAATACCTCTCTGAAGGTATTTTTTAGGTGAAATTAACATTTAAATCATTAGACTTTGAGTAAAGCTGATTACTCTTCATAATGTGGATGGGACTAATCCAATCAGTCGAAGGCCGTAAGAGAAAAAAGACTGAGCTCCCCCCAGGGAGAGGGGATTCTGCCTTCCAGACTGCCTTTTGATTTGAGCTGCAATATCAGCTCTTCCCTGAGTCTTCAGGCTACTGGGCATTCTATTGTTCTGTGTTTCTGGAAAACCCTGAATAATACATCATATAAATAGAATCATATGAAATTTGTCTTTTTGTAACTGTTTAATTCTCTTAGCATAATCTCTTCAAGGTTCATCCATGTTGTAGCCTGTGTCAGAATTTCCTTTCATTTTAAGACTGAGTGATATTCCATTGCATGTATGCAACACCTTTTATCTAGTCAACTTTCAATGTATGGAAGTGATTTGAGTTGCCTCCCCTTTTTTGGCTAATGTAAAAATGTTGCTATAGTGAGGGGTGTACACATCTGCTTGAGTCTCTGATTTCAATTCTCTTGGATATACACCTAGGTATGGAACTGCTGGGTCATTGGTAACTTTCATTTTAACTTTTTGAGGAACTACCATATTGTTTTCCGTAGGAGCTGTACCATTTAATCTTTCTATCAACAATACATGAGAGTTCCAATTTCTCCACATCCTTGTTAACATGTTATTTTTCTTTCTTTTCTTTTCCTTTTTATTTTAATAGTAACCATCCTAATGGATGTTAAGTGGTATCTCCTTGTGGTTTTGATTTGCATTCCCCTAATGATCAGTGATGTTGAGCATCGTTTCATGTCATTATTGGTCATTTACATATCTTATTTGTAGAAATGGCTATTCAAATTCTTTGCCTAATATTTTACTGGGATTTTTTTTTTAGTAATAGGAGTTTTTAATATTTTCTGGATTTCAATCCTTATCAAATAAGTTATTTATAAATATTTTTTCTCTTCTATGGGGAAAATACAGTTTGTGTTTTGATAACCTGACAGATCGTCAGGGAATTTTACTGAATGAAAAAAGACAATCCTTAAAGGTTTCATTGTGTATAATTCTTTTTATATAATATTGTTGACTTGAAAAATTATAGAAATGGAAAACTTCTTAGTGGTTACATTGTTTAGAGTGGGTAGGGGTAGGTGGGAAGTGAGTGTGGTTATAAAGGGAAACATGAGAGATCCTTTTGGTGATAGAAATATTTTTTATCTTGATTTATCACAATATCATTATTCTGGTTGTGATATTGCACTATAGTTTTGCAAGATAATACCATTGGAGGGAACTAGGTAAAAAGTGCAAGGGATCTCTCTGTATTATTTCTTGAAACTCCATGATGATCTATTATCTCAAAAAAAAACAGTTTAATTTAAAGAACAACTGCATGTTTGAAGTAGAGAGTAAGATGTCACCTATTGAAAGCTATAAAAATAGAAATATTTTTCAACATGAAAATGAGGTCAGTTGAGCATTCTTAACTTACTTGTTTTATATAAGAAGATAAAAAATAGAATGCCATATGGTTAAAGAAAGTAAATATCTTTGTTGTGGAAATGATCTATAAGGGAGAACAAAATATCAGAATTTCAAATTACTTACAAATGTCATTCCTTCATTTGATGACTAAAACATAAATATAATACAAAAAAATCTTGAAAACTGGAAACTTTAAAAACCAGAATAGAAGCAAACTGAACAAATTTGATGTCCAATCTGTTTTCTTTCCTAGATTTTAACAATATAAACATAAAATTATATTTATGGCCATAAAATAATCTGGCATTTAATTTAAAATTTATAGTTACACTCAGAAATCAACAAAATAATAAGTTTGAGATCACTACTTTAAAATTTGTATATACTTCATGAAATGATACCAAATATCATATAATGGAGACAGTATTTGTGTTTAAGTGATAGAAATGCAGATAGTACTATTTTAATTCTCTATTGTGGAAATTTTCTCTACTACCATCAAGCTAATATAATTTTTAAAAAAATTCTAGGTGTTTTCCAATCTAATATTTTATGAAGTTAACATTAAAGAAATAGTTTATTTCTGAAAATTGAAAAAAATCCAGTTTTACTCAGAGAATACCACTTATAACATGTAGCACATATTCATTAACAGTGTATTGATTAACTCATGAATATTTTGTTATTTAAAATGTATTTTCTGAAATCTAAGTATGATCTTGGTGATACTCAAGGTCCTGATGAATTGAGCAGTGAAAACTCAAGTTCCTGTTCTCTAAAAGAGCACCATCGGGATAGGAATTTACAAACTCCTTTTTCTGAATCTGTAATATACCCTAACTGCTTAAAAAGACTTCTCCTACTCCAAAACATCAAACAAAACCAATTCAAGCTAAAAACTATTCCCAACAATTGAAACTATAAGGCTATTACATTTTCGTCTACAGTTTTCTTCTGCAGTAATTTTTCCCTCCCTTCCCTTCCTTCCTTCCTTCCTTCCTTTCTTTCTTATCATTCCTTGTTGAATTGTGTCCCCAAAAAGCATATGTTAAATCCCAACCACTCTACCTGTTAATGTGACCTTATTTAGGCATAAAGTCTTCGCAGATGGATTTAGTTAGGATGACATCATACTGGATTAGGGTAGTCCTTATGTCTAATATGACTATATCCTCATAAAAATAGGCAAAGAGACACACTGGGAGAAACATCATGTGACAAGGAAAGCAGAGATTGAAGTGTTGTGTCTATAAACTAAGGAATGCCAGATTGTTGGCGATTACCAGAACCTGAGAAGAGGCAAGGCAAAAGCCTCCCTTAGAGCGTTTAGAGAGAACGTGGCCCCACTAACACCTTAATTTCAGCTTTATAGTCACCTGAACTGTGAGAAAACAAACATGTTGTTTTAAAGCCAGCCAGTATATGGTAATTTGTTACAGAAGCCTAGGAAAGCAATACACATATTTTTTGCATCTTTGGAGTTATTATCTAAAGTCCACCAGAGCATTGTCAGGTCCTTGCCACTTGCACATACATACACATTTTTAATATTATTATCTACAATAAAAATTCAGAGCCTAACCAGAGAAAGTTAAGTTCTGTTCGGGAGTGCAAAAAGGTAAGAAGTGAAAAATAGGGACCTTAATTTGCAGTCTGCTTCTTATTATGTTGTGGAAAACCAACTTGATATTGTCAAGGTAAATTGGAAAGTATGCAGTAATACACTGTGAAACAAACTTTCAGAAATCACTGTCAATACATATTATCTTTGAACTAGCCTACAAATATTTCAGCTTCTAATGTGGAAAAGATACTGTGCTAAATTTTCCTGGTCTAGAAATGGCCTCAGGCAAGGCTGAAACTTGGGCCTACTGAAGTCTGGAAGACCAGTGAAATTACCTTTGATTCACTCAGTTTTTAAGTAATTAATCAGGACTGAACAGGACCTGTGATCTGTTACTTAAACTTAGAAATGTGCAAGTATGTTGTCAGTATTTGAAACAGCAAGGAGAGGCAGAGAACTGTATAAAAATCCCTGGGAGGAGAATAAAAGCAAACTTCTTAATGGACATAACAAGATTCTCTTTCTGCTCAGGGATTACTAGAAGCACTGGGCAAATCTGTGGAGAGTTGAAGGTCAGAGAAAATGGGTCTTGTGAATGGTGTGTCCTGCTTTATATAACAACATCACCCAATATATTTCATATTTTTCACCTAGCCTTATGTCTTATTGTTTTTCTACGTCTGTCGGCATGTTTCCAACAGTCATGTTAAATTTTTGAAAAAAAATGCAGTGGAAACCAAAAAATATTAGGCATAATGTCTCCTTCAACTGGGCTTGTATTCTATCTGGTGACTCAGAAACACCAGGCTTGCAAATTGACATGCAAAATTAAAAGTTCTGACTGTAGAGTGCTCACTTCTAACTGTCAAAGAAATTCTACAGGAGAAGATAAGAATTCATCTGCTCCTAGCTGGTTTTAAGAGGAATTGTAGAGACAGGAGTGATAGAAATTTGCCTGAAGAAATTCATAGGGTGAAAAATATAAGTTATGTCAGAGAAAAGAATTAGATCACTACGGATGGAATGAAAGGCCCATACTTTCTCTATCTCATCATTGATATGCAGTCTTTTAGTTGACTAACAACTGATGGTTCCTATACACTTCACTAAGTATAAATATAAACAAAATACATGCAAATATTTAACTAGAAATATATATTTTATTAGTTTAGGATCAAGGTTTGTTTCTTTAAATTTTTGAAATATCTATTTAAGTAGATGTTTAGCTTAAATGCCTATTCAACAGGTTTTTTTTTATACAATTAACATATATCTTTTTAGAACTACAGAATTCTGTATTGGTAAAAATATACTAAGAGCCATTAATTAACCTATTTTGCCAATATACTGAAATACTGAAATTGGTATTTTTCCTCACAAACATTGAAAACTATCCCCTGTGTAAACACAATATGTAATATTTTTATATATCAATATAAATGTTAATATAATATTTAATATTATATATAAATATAAATATATTTAGTCTCTTTATGGATGTAAACCAGTATATCATAGAAAGAAACTTGTTATCTTAAGCAACAAGGACATTTATTGTTAGGATATTGGGGAATCACAATACTGCAAAATCAATGCTACAGGAAAGACAGGTAGCACTCCTAGGAGTGACTGAATGTAAGCCAAAATGAAGGGCAGAAACGGCCAGCATGCCAAAGCTGTTGGTGTTATGAATTTGAGCCCTACTTTCCCTATTCACTCTTTCATATGCTAGAGCCCTTAAAGATTTTGAAGAGAGCATCCAATTGGCTGAACCCAAATCACATGACTATTAGCTGGTTCTACCTACGTAGGTGGGAAAAGGCAGCATAAAATGTTTTCCAAGAGTATACCAACAAGGAATTTTCTACAAAATACATCTTTAGTTAAATGCCTGACAGTCAAAAATATTTTTTTTAAATAAAGATGCTTATAAAACTGGCAAAAATGTATACAATTTAGTCAATTGGTAAATCATATTAAGCACCAATTAGATATTCAGCACTGTGCTAGTACTCTAGGGACCATACCAGCAATATAAAATTTTGGCTCTTCCCTAAGTAATCCTACTATCTTTTTGACTATAAAAGGGTGACATTAGTTCCCTATATATCTATCTATCTAAATATCTATAATCTATCATCATAATCTCTATCCATTATCTACATAAAGGAAACAATGGGGATGCTCCAGCCTGACATATACACAATAGATCTAGATGTACTTGTGAGACTTGTTTTAAAAAATGCCTATTTTCTTAAATTATCAAGATACCTAGAGAATGAAATATAAATATATCCTCATATAATATAATCCCTGATATGGCTGAGCTTCTTTGTACTTCAGCTTTCAAAACACTCTCCCCTTTTTACACTAAACTATACCCATACTATCCACAATTTCAGTGCTCAGATAGGTAAAGCTTGTTTTTGTTCTGACTAAAATGCACTTCCTCTTACCCCGTATATGTTTGCCTCCTTCTCAACATTTAGGATTCTCTGCTCACCCCTTTATCATTGCATTGCTATATGTAAAACTCCTTGTTTATTTTCTGATTAGCTCTTTTCACAACATAAAATTATTTTGTTTATTTCTGTGTTTACTTGTTTATTGCTTGACCTGATAAGGGCATGAGTGTTGTAGCTTTTATTGGTCCTGACGAAGATGGTACATGGTATATAATACATGCTTATAAATTATTTGTGATTAGATGAATGCATGATGCTTCACATTTTAGAAATCATGAGACTAGATCACTTGCCTGAAACTTAAAAAGTTTAAAACTTTTCTTCCATTCCAGAAATAAAGGAGAATTATGGTAGATTTTCTAGAGCTTTATAGAGGATGAAGGTGCTTCTCATTTCTTAAAGAGTATGATATCTCCCGGTATGCAAATTCATGTTTTGCACAAGTTTGAAGAGTATAAAATGCTAATACTGAAAATAAATTTGTGTATGGTTATTTTCCCCAAATCAGTGAAGAAACATTTAAAAACTGGCTGAATTAATCCTCTGATATATTACAGCTATAACAGTGTCAATAAAGAATGACATAGACAGCTACTGGATGATTTCAAGGGCCAAGCATTTGATGTGCTCTGTGGTTCAAGATGTGATAATTCTTTGGTCACAGCACATGACAGCTTGAGGTTTTCATTTTCTGTGCGGGGAAAGTGGAGAGCATGGATGATCTCCATATCAAATTCTTAACTAATAATCCAAATGAAGGTGAAAAGGTCTCCAGTAATGTTCACAGCTTGGGGGAGAAAAATGGAACGACAAAAGCAATGACTAAGGGATAAATGCTTTTGGACCATGTGGACTGTGGTTTAGAAGAAGACTTTTACAAGGTGAGCAAATATAGTGAAACTTTAGAGGTAATGAAAAAGGTCTTATTTTCAATTATTCAATGTTGAAAAAAAAATAATCTATGAACACTAGTTACAGAGAAGCAAAGACAATCTGGTAAATATTCTATGCTTAGGTTGGATATTCAAAATGAGAATGTGGAAGAATTTGAAGAGCAATCATACAATTTAATGGTGAAATCCAAGGTGTTGCCTATTTTTCTTTTTTTTTTTTTACTTCATTTAACCTTGGGAAATTAGAGCCATAACACTAAAGAATATGAGAAAAGATCAACTGCCTTTTGTTATTCTGAGGAATTAAATGTGCAATAACAAATTTCTCATATTTGAAAAATTGCTGCTGGGTATAAATACTGCCCCAGAGGGACTTCCCTGGTTGTCCAGTGGTTAAGACTCCATGCTTCCACTTGAGGGGAACTAAGTCCTCTGGTTGGGGAACTATATCCTGCATGCTTCGCAGTGCAGCCAATAAAAAACAAAACAAAACAAAAAACAACTGCCCCAGAACCTTAGAAAAGTGAAACTAAAAAGCACCAGAAAAGAAGAAAACTCTCCTGTCTCTTGCTTTATTGTGACAATTTAATACTTTCACCAACACAGTAGAGACTTTTACTGGAAAGATTTTAAAATATGAAGGGATCAGCTTTGGTTATCTTGTTCTGCAAAGAAATCACACTAAATAGAGTGGCTTAAAACAATAATTTGTTATCTTTCATCCTTCTGTGGGTTAACTGAACTCAACTATATGGTTCTCCCTTGGGTTATGTCAAGTGGTTGTGGCCAGAGACAGCAGTCATCTGATGAGTTCTCAGGAGTAGACACTAAAGAGAACTTACTAATTACTATAGTGGCAGTTGATGCTTATTATTGTCTGGAAACCTTTGTGGTGCTGTCTACCAGAGTACTTATATGACCTCTCCATGGGATTTTGTCTATTGACAATATGGCAACTGTTCTAAAAGGGATTGTCACAAAGTAAGTATTCTAAGGGACACTGCCACTCTCTTAAGAACTTGGAACAGATACATGCAGATGGTTACCTCAATATTCTGTTGCACTGAGCAATCACTAAATTTGCTTGATTTCAAAGTGAAGTGGCAAAAAATCTCTCTCAAAGGCAGAAATGTCAAAGAATTTGTGGTCATTTTCCATAGTAATTAACACTGTGTAGTGACTTTTAGGAACAATCACATTTTAATAAGCAATTAGAAGCAAAAATCTTGCTGACTTGGGAAGATTTAGTTCTCTTTAGTCACAAAAACATAACATTGGTGTCAGTGACATGTCACATATCCATTTCCAAATCTTCCTCTGTGATGGAATAAATCAGCTACACTGATGTGTCCAACTCATTGCACCATTGCTGAAATTTCTTCTCATATATAACAAAGCAAAATCTATTTATATTGATTGCAAAGTATTGTAAAAAGTAATGCCCAAAGCATCCTGACTTGACTTTCTAAAATTGGATTTTCCAGAACCAGCCATATGTTTTTTCCCTCTATGTATAACAAATAACTTCAGTGTGAGAAAACATCATTTTCTGTATATCCTAAGACATTTGACTTCAGTGACTACACAGGACTTGTAAAATGAAAACCATGTCTGAGGACTAAACTTACTGTTATGTCTTCTTTGTCTTTGACTCAAGAAGGAAACTTAGAATGTACCCAGGGACAAGAGTTCATTATTCAACTACATTCTTGTGTTGTCTGAGAGAGATCTTCATGAGGGCTTTCAAATAATACATATTAACATATACGCAGGACAAGGAAGACGCTTTTTTTGTCTAGAAAATTCTACCAAAGATACACTACACGGCATTTTTAGAGCCAACTTATAAAACTTCCATTGATCTACATGAATGATATCTGTGAATTTGGGAAACCTGGAAGAACATGAGTTAGAAAAACACTTAGAGTATTGGATCAGGTGAAAATATTGTGTTAAAACATGTATTTTGAGGAAAATTTATTGTTGTTTGTTTCATTTGGAGAGTTTTTAGAGTTGACATATTTTGAATTTCAAAACGAGTCCAGTTATTTTCAGAACATGGAGAGCATGGGACAAAAAAAGAAATAATTCAAGGATAAAGTCTTAAGTACAAATTAATTCAAGGAATATATTAAAAGATGACCAGTTATTATAATAATTTTGGAGGTTATGAAAGTGAAATCATATTCTAAATTACACTAAGGTGATAAAAAAAACTTGTGGGAGTGAATGTAGCAGATTTAAAAAAGGAAAAGAAAAAGCAGAATCTATATCCATTTAGTGGCTTTGTTCAGAATCTGTGAAAACCTATATAGTCTTTGAAAAACAGACACAAACAAATATGTTGTCTCTCACCTGAATGTAAACTTCATGATGGCAGAATATTTTCTTCTGTTGTTCATTCCTCAATATTTAATTCTTAGGACACTGTCTGGCATATAGTAGGTTCTCAAAAAATACCTGTTGGAAAAATTTTGAATGAACCTATGAATATGAAACAAAAAATCTATGGCAAACCACACTCCTGAAAACAACCCATTTAACCTACTATGATTAATGCAGTAGTATTAATGTTACTCTTTTCATTATTATTTGTAAACTACTGGAAAGGACTTTTAAAAGGAATAAAATATCCAGCTATTCATCAAAGATAGTCTTTGCTAATCTAAAATCAATCTACCTACCTATCAATCTTTCATCACTCTATCTACACACACAAACACAAAGGCTGATTTAATGAGGAAGAAATTCTTATACAATAAAATTTTATTTGTTAAAAACTGGATGCCTAGCCTCAAAATCATACAGAATGTTAGATGAGGACTGTATAGATTAAAGGCATTTGCATCAAATATATTCTCATTGTGTCAGCTTCAATATTGCTAAATATCATGCATGATCTCCTTCTTTCAAGTCAAGCTTGGCCTGGGAGGTCTGGCTCCCAATATGGGCCAGAGAACCCTTCTGAGGTCTTAACAAATCAGAAGTCCTGTGAAGAAATAATTACTCTTGAAACCCAAAGACCTTTGTGCATATTTTTTGTCTTTTCGTATCTCTCCGTCTCTCATAATCTTTCTCTCCAATGTTATTACATATTCTGTGTGTGTGTGTCTCTTTTTCTTTATAATTTCCTGGATAACAACAGAATCTCCACTGTGAAGAAGTCTTTCAGGAGTACCAAAATCAAAGCTTTCTGGGGAGAGAAAACATTATTTTCTGGCTAATGGATTAGAAGAACTAGCCATAAGTATCCTATCATATTAAGCTAAGTAAAATTAAATATAAATCAAACATAAGTCAAAGACTTAGATTTAAAAATAAGATATTTAGTGGAATATTAGTTCACTAAATTCATTCCATGGACTTCTACACAGATGCTATGCAGGGACCACAAATTTGTCTCTATGAATTCTACCACATAATACATATAAGTACATTACTTTTTGTAATACTGATTATTTATACTGTTGAAAAATAAATTTTAAAAATATATACAAAGGATAAATGGATTTTTGTGTTTGAGGAAGAAATAATTATTCATGATATGTTAACTCTTCCTAAAATAATGTTAAATATTTGAATTTCATAATGAAGCCTGTGTATGTCCATGCCCTCAGTGAAGAGGAAGGAGTTGAGCCTGCTTGATAATTGAGGCAAAACAGGTGAGATGGAAACAGCCTAATGACAAGCACTATTCCTAGCCTTGGTGCCAGGTACCATACTCTCCAATCATTATGGTTGGTCTTTCTATAGTCTCAAGTACTGTCTTAGAAGCTTCTCGAGGTAGTAAGATGGGGCACTAGTGGTTCACTTATGTTGTTTCTTATATTTGTGGCTTATTCTCCTTCACTGCCTGATACTTACTGTCTTAAAAAACATTGTTTCACATATTTTGTCTCAATTTTTGTTTTGTATTTTTCTGTTTTTGTTTTTGTCTTTGCTTTGTTTTGTTTTGAGCAGGGTAGTAAATTTGATCCTGTTGCTCCATGTTGGCTGAAAGCAGAAGTTTATTTTATCTAAACTCTGTATACCTCAAGAAAAAATAAGTGTACTTTTACTCTCTACCTCCTAGAAATGCTAAATTCTTAAATTATATAATTATGTAATTATAATTTATTATATTTATAATTTACTTTTAATTTGTTATTAATTATAATTAAATAATAACTAACATAATTTTAATAGTATCTGAAACAGATTAAATATTCAATAAATATTATCTATCATTATGTTACCGATTCTAGGCCTTACTCTCAAGTACCCTACCCACTGACAAAGACTTACTCCTTGACCAAACTTTGGTTAGGTTCCTCTGAGCCTTTTTCTCAAGTAGGCCTTGACATTTGGTTTCTGTGTCCATCCTGGCCAGGTCCAGTTTTAGCAAGAGTCTTGTTAAGTTATTGTAGTGAGAATACCCTGCTCTTTGATATGTCATTATGCTCAATATCTGATAAATTCTCATCCCCACCCTTGATATCTGGTCACCTTGGCCCACCTTCATCAAGAATCCTGCTAAGTTGGCTTGGCAAGAATCCCCCCACTCTTGATGTCTCCATTAAGTAATTATACACTCACTGACCTCCTCACTCTGCTCTTGGCTATAAATCTCCAGCTATCTTTACTATATTCAGAGTTGACTCTGGTTTCTCTCTCTTATTATCATAATCTTGTTGCAATAATATGGAACAAAGTCTTCCTTACTGTTTTAACAAGTGTCAGAATAGTTTTGTTTTTTTTTTCTTAACATCACCATTATTTGTTCTTTTTCCCTCAATCCAGTAATCCAGTTCTCACTTGATGGTGCAGGCTATTTGCAGTATACTTTGGTTCCTATTCTTGCCTCTATTGAAAACATTTCCACCTAATCCTTTAGTAGATCTAGGGGCTGCTTTGTCCCTCTCAGTCTCCCATGCCTAACAGGCAACCTCTTATCTGTATATGATAGACTGGATGTTTTGTCCAATGGTGGGATGTTTTTTCTCCCATGTTCATTTAACTTTAACTTCACTGAAAATCTGACCCCACTACCATGATGCACATGTATAATCCAAATACAACATTTTGTCACTGAAGTGACAAATATGTATTCAAGGCCTTTTAGTTCTGAGAATATCTATAAAAGTCAAGAAAAATTACCAAAATTAAACTTATCATACGTTTTATTTTCAATTTTACCACTCCTTGAAGCACATATCTTTGACTCCCTAGATTTTTAAAAAATCATATGTGTAATCATAAAAAACTATACACAGCCTATAGACTTATTCCTATGATTAGAATCAAATTATAGGAATGGAGTCAAGTTACAAAATAGCTTTATTTTATGACAATGACTTGGTTCCTTTATTTCTTAGTGTATATTAGTAACTTGGGTCTTTTTTATTTATTAGACTGTATAATACTTCAAAGTATAGCAAGATGATACTTAAGGTTTGAAATAATACCTTGGACTTAAGAAAGAGAAAAATACACCAATTATTTATAGGTCAAGGTTGTATTATCAAATTCTGATATTAAACATATTGCATTCTTATTAGGAAAACTATTACAAGCCTGTTGGAGACATCTTTTCTCCATGGAGTATTCTCCTTTTGTCCTTTAAATAGTGCTATAACTTATACAAGCATCATTTGGATCCTGCCTTATAATCAGTGCATATTCAATATAAACATTTGCTTTGTGGTGTGTCAGTGTGACTTTTGTTGGGCCCTGGAGGAAGAAATAAAATACTCTTATTTTTCAGTGCAGATAAACACATTCCAATTGAACATTCCACATTTGTAGGCCATATTCCTACCATATAATTATTGAATGATAGTTTTGTGTGTTTGATTTTCTTTTTTTTTTTTAAGTTAACATTACTGTATAAAACAAAGAAAATAGACTTTCATTGACCTTGCATTGACTTATAATTTATGTGCATTTGTGTATTGAATTGAGACTGCCTTAATTAACATGTTCTTTTGTACTGAGCAATTCCAAGATCCACAGGAAGCCACTTTTGTACAACATTCAGTGGCACATACATTTATAGGATATGTTCTAAGGGTACATTCTGCTTTGTAATAATCAGCCATTCATCATAACCCAAGAATAGATTTTTTTCCTCAGAAAAGTTTACCAGATATTGAATTTTAGAAATGAAATCAAATCATACCTTATCTCTGAGAAGACCAGAGTATTGTTTTAGACAACAGGACCACAATTTTCAAGTCTCTCTGATAAACCATCATATCAATCAAATTTAATCAAGTTAAAATATCAACTGTCTGATTTAGAATGTGGTGATTATAAATTGTTATGGCCAATATCTTTTCCATTCACCCCCTAGCTGCCCAAAGAAAGAAAATAAAATATCTACAAAGTGGAAACTGCTTTACAGGTAAGAAAACCCAATATTAGTTTCTTTTTTACATTTGTATCACTCATACAATATCAATTTGCAGATTATTCTTTGTACTGCATACTTTCAAGGCAGAAGATGGATGAGAATCCAGGTGTCATTCTTTAAAAAGAAGAAAACTACAGATGGTGTCTTAGTTTCTGGGGCTGCCTTAACACAGTTTCACAAACTAGGTGGCTTAGAACAACAAAAATTTATTTCTCACAGTTCTGGAGGCTATAAGACTGAAACCAAGATACTGACAGGGTTGGTTCCTTCTGAGGTCTGTGAGGAAAAATCTGTTGCATGCCTCTCTCCTAGTTTCAGGTCACCTCAGTCATTTCCTGTCTTGTAGATGGCATTCTCCCTGTGTCTTCTCATCATCTTCCCTCAATGTACTTCTCTGTATTTAAACTTACCCCTTTTATAAGGACATGATCATATTGTATCAAAGTTCACTTTAATGAGCTCATTTTAACTTGATTACCTGTATAAGGCCACCATTTCTAAGTAAGGTCACATTAATAATAGGTATTGGGAGTTAAGACTTCAACAACTTTTTGTTTGACACAATTCAAACTATAATAGATGGTAAAAGAGAGAAGACGAACCTTCTCAGAAATCCACTCTGTGATTGTAATTTTTAACATCTTCTGGGAAACATCTACTGACTTCATGAATTACAGAACAATATTTAGCAAATTTATGTGTACTACATTACTAAGTAATGAGGAATTTTTCTAGACATCTGTGAAAATTAACTTATCCTTTGGCTTAAAATAAAAAAAAAAGTCAAATTTGTCAAAAAACAAAAAAGATTATCAAACAAAGTTCTCATCTCTCATCTGAAAGAAAATAAGTTCCCACCATCCACCCAAAAGGGATAACTGAATGGTCACCAGAGGAAGAAAGGAACAAAATATCTACAAAACAACTAGAAGACAATTAACAAACATAGCAATAGCAAGCACTTACCTATCAATACTTTAAATATAAATGGACTAAATTCTCCAGTCAAAAGACATAGAATGGCTAAATGAATAGAAAAACATGACTGAACTGTATGCTGCCTACAAGAAACTTGCTTAAGTTTAAGGACACATAGACTAAAAATGAAAAGAAGGAAAAAGGTATCCCATGCACATGGAACCAAAAGAGAGCAAAGGTAGCTATTCTTATATTAGACAAAGTAGGCTTTAAGTCAAAAACTGTAACAAGAAACAAAGAAGGTCATTATATAATGACACATGGATTGACTCATCAAGAGGATATAACAATTACAAATATTTAAGCACCAAAAATTGGAGTTGAAACCACAAAACTCCTAGAAGAAAATATAAGGAAAAACCTCCTTGATATTGGTCTTGGCAATGACTGTTTGGATTTGACACCAAAAGCAAAGGCAACAAAAGTAAGAATCAGTAAGCATGAGGTGATAACTCATTGTGGTTCTGATTTGCATTTTCTTGTTGATTAGTGATGTTGAATACTTTCTCACGTACTTGTTGCCCATTTGTATGTTTTCTTTGGATAAATGTTTATTCAGGTCTTTTGCCTATTTTGCAATTGATCTGTTTAAGTTTTTTTGCTATTAAGATGAATGCATGCCTTATTCATTTTTATATTTACCACTTGTAGGATACATGGTTGCAAATAATTTCTCCCATTTTGTATGCTGCCTTTTCATTTTGTTGATTATTTCCTTTGCTGTGCAGAAGCTTTTTAGTTTGATGTAGTCCCACGTGATTTTTTTTTAAATGCATTTATTTATTTACTTTTGGCTGTACTGGGTCTTTTTTGCTGGTCACAGGCTTTCTTTAGTTGCGGTGAGCTGGGGATACTCTTTGTTGTGGTGCAGGGGCTTATCATTTTGGTGGCTTCTCTTGCTGTGGAGCATGGGCTCTAGGTGTCAGGCTTCAGTAGTTGTGGCATGCAGGCTCAGTAGTTGTCACTTGTGGGCTCCAGAGCTCAGGCTCAGTAGTTGTGGCTCACGGGCTTAGTTGCTATGCGGCATGTGGGATCTTCTCAGACCAGGGATCAAACCTATGTCCCCTGCATTGGCAGGTGTATTCTTAACCACTGCACCACCAGGGAAACCCCCACATGATAATTTCTGTGTTTGTTGCCTTTGCTTTTGGTGTTAAATCCAAACATTCATTGCCAAGGCTAATGTCAAACAGCTGTTTCCCTCTACTTTCTATGTTTAAATAGATAGCCAGTGGTTGATTCTCAGACATCCACAAGCATTTTGTAAACAGGTGAGATGTTCATATTGACTGTTTAAAAAGATTAACTAAAATTATGCATGTAATGATATATCAGTTAATATTTAATAATATATTCAAATATGGATACTATAATCTATATATGAATAGATAAAGAAGAACTGGTAGGAAACATATTAAAACTTAAAATATATTAAAACCTAAGTATATCTGGTAATAGAGAAATCTCTCAGTTCACCTCTTCCATATACATGTGACTCAAACAATAAAGAAGATAAAATGGCAATGCAATTTCTTCAGTTTCAAAGAATTTAGGTGGTAGGATATTAATCAAATTATATATATTACATGTTGTGGCAAACTATCATGTGCATTCTTTTGTTGCACAGACTCACAATTTTTTGTCTTCTACCAAGAACTTCAGTTGGTTTACAGAAATGGTGATACAATGATTTTAATCTCTATCCTAAGATACAGACCATTGTTTTATCACATGATTGGTATGAGTTACTCTGCAACTTTAGTGCAAATCAAAATTATCTATATGTTTTTATTTATACTATGATAAATTTTAGCATATAGAAGAAAAAATGTAGACTGGCGAAGTTGAAAGTTGTATACAATGAGAATCTGTTGTTCTATTCTCACATATAGTACTCACATTCTTAGCCAAAATCTGATGATTAAACTTTCTGCTAATTCCATCCAAAAACAAAAGAATACACTTTCTTCTCAAGTGCTCATTGAACATTCTCCAGGATAGATCATATCTTGGGTCACAAATCAATAAACCTTAGTAAATTTAAGAAAATTGAAATCATATCAAGTATCTTTTCCAACCACAAAACTATGGGACTGGATATCAATAATGGGAAAAAAAATCTGTAAAAAATACAAACACATGGAGGCTAACAATACACTATTAATAACCAAGAGATCACTGAAGAAATCAAAGGGGAAATCAAAAAATACCTAGAAACAAATGACAAGGAAGATATGACAACCCAAAACCTATGGGATGCAGCAAAAGCAGTTCTAAGAGGGAAGCTTATAGCAATAAAATCCTAACTTAAGAAACAAGCAACATCTCAAATAAACAACGTAACTTACACCTAAAGCAATCAGAGAAAGAAGAACAAAAAAAACCCCCAAAGTTAGCAGAAGGAAACAAATCATAAAGATCAGATCAGAAAGAAGTGAAAAAGAAATGAAGGAAACAATAGGAAACAAAAATAAACTAAAAGCTGTTTATTTGAGAAGATAAACAAAATTGATAAACCATTAGCCAGACTCATTAAGAAAAAAAGGGAGAAGACTCAAATCAATAGAATTTGAAATGAAAAAGGGGAAGTAACAACTGACACTGCAGAAATAAAAAGGATCAGGAGACATGACCACAAGCAACTCTATGCCAATAAAATGGACAACATGGAAGAAATGGAAGAATTATTAGAAAAGCACAACCTTCTGAGATTGAACCAGGAAGAAATAGAAAATATAAACAGGCCAATCACAAGCACTGAAATGGAAACTGTGATTAAAAATCTTCCAAAAAACAAAAGCCAAAACCAGATGGCTTCACAGGCAAATTCTTTCAAACATTTAGGGAAGAGCTAAAATCTATCCTTCTCAAACTCTTCCAAAATATAGCAGAGGAAGGAACACTCCCAAACTCATTCTACGAGGCCACCATCAATCACCCTGATAGCAAAACCAGACAAAGATGTTACAAAGAAAGAAAACTACAGGCCAATATCACTGATGAACATAGATGCAAACATCCTCAACAAAATACTAACAAACAGAATCCAACAGCACATTAAAAGGATCATACACCATAATCAAGTGTGGTTTATCCCAGGAATGCAAGGATTCTTCAATATATGCAAATCAGTCAATGTGATACACCATATTAACAAACTGAAAGATAAAAATCATATGATAATCTCAATAGTTGCAGTAAAAGCTCTCAACAGAATTCAACACCCATTTATGATAAAACCCCTCCACATATATGTGATTCCACATATATGTGTTGATATATGATTACTGTTTTTCTTTTCCTGACTTAACTTCACTCTGTATGTCAGTCTCTAGGTCCATCCATGTCTCTACAAATGACCCAATTTCCTTCCTTTATGTACGGACACCAAGGGGGAAAGGGGGGAGGTGTGATAAATTGGGGGATTGGGATTGACATATATATACTATTGATACTATGTATAAAATAGATAACTAATAAGAACCTACTGTATAGCTCAGGGAACTCTACTTAATGCTCTGTGGTGACCTAAATGGGAAGGAAATCCAAAAATAGGGGATATATGTATGCATATAGCTGATTCACTTTGCTGTACAGTAGAAACTAACACAATATTGTAAAGCAACTATACTCCAATAAAAAAATTTTTAAATGTATTTATCAATTTGACTGACTAAGACCATCTTTGAGGTATTTCACATTTAGGGATAATTAAAGGTACTCTTTAAATTACTTTAAATGTAGTCATTGTTCACTGTAAAATTATCCTCGGAAGAGTATACCAAATGGTATAATATGAAAAGTTAAATTCCTTGAAATCCCCACTTTTCAATTATACATATAAAAGATGAGTTAAATTTCAAATATTTTTTCTCAATGTTGTGTAGTTATATATACATATGTAAAACAAAGAAGAACAATAACGACAAAAGCAACAACAAATATATACATTAAAATGTCAGTTTTCATTATCAGATACCTGAATCCCTCACCAGAAACATTCAGACTATCTGCACATGTAACTTTTCTTTCTTTCTCATAAAAAAAGATCATGATATTCCCAGTGCTCTGTATTTTATTGAATTTTCCACATATGTTGGCAATCTTCCCATACTAGAACTTGTACATCTAATTGTTTTAATGGCCACTTACTAATACACTTTACAATTATAAAATAATGTATTTAACCATCCTTTCATTTGTTAATATTACATTGTTCCACTTTTGAACTTAACATTTTAAGAGTGTAAAAATAAACATGTTTACTTCAATTTCTACCACTGATAAAAAACAAAGGTTTTTGCATTTGAACAGTTGCAAGTTAGTGACAAACCATTCTCCAAAAATATTCCATAGATTTTAACCCCTTCCCAATAAAGCATGAATGTTCATTTCCCATGTATTCTCACTAATAATGATGATTATAAAAATAATTTAATTTTTGGTATTCTAATCTAAAAGGTGCCTTGTAGTTTCAATTTTCTTTGCTATAATTACAAGCAAAATTAAACTTTTCTGCCTATTTATTGATGGTGTGATTACTTTTCTGTGAATTGCCTGTTTGTATTATTTTGTAATATATAAGTGCTCCTATTCTGTGTATATATACACATAGTAGAAAAAAACAAACAAACAAAAAAAAAACAAACAAAAATCCCGCTAGTCACTGCTCTATTACCTGTACTTACTGAGCACCTCTTAAAATTACATGTTTCATATATTGGAAAAATAAGTATTTTGTAATTTTATTATTTTTTGTCAAAATTCTTCCTCCTTCATATGCCTACATCATATTTCCACCTCCAGGAGCATGCCTTATTTTTAATAAACTAGACTTGGAGAAGTTTGACTTTGCTCTTATAGCCATTTGTGCTGATTAAGTGAAGTGTACTCAATATGCTTAGATAAAATGTTTTCTGACAGAAAAAATAATATGGTTCCCACATAAAATGCTTTGTCTCAAGGTAAAACTAGCCAATTTCAGTCTTTCTTTAGAAAAAAATCATAGCATTCATACAATAACAATGTGAGAGTCAGAGGGGTGGCTAACCAGGCTGTATTTCTGGAAGACTTCTTAAGCCAGAGTTTCCAATCACATAGGGCCAGTTAAGCCCTTCATCTTCTCTAGGTAGATAAATTGAGTGCCACACACTTTGCTGTACAGGGAACTTCTGAATGAAATCTTTTAAACAAAGATCTTGTTTGCTGTGAGTGAAAATCAAGTGAGAGCCTTGCAATTTTTATTAATAAAAGAGATTTACATGGTAGCTGATCCTGTCTTAGAAAATGCTTGATATTATTGAATATTTACATAATTTTGTTATTTGATAAATATTTACATGGTAGCCCCTAATCAGTTGTCCTCTGGATAGAATCTGATGTTTACCTGTATTTTATCCAAAGCCATCTTTATTTATATTTATAGAAGTACAGATAAAGATGCTTTCTGGGTTAATTATTCTAGTTTGCTCATGCACAGTAAATTAAATCACTTATATACTGGTATCCACAACAGTAAACTTATTTTTAGAAAAACTAACATCATGACTAAGAGAATAAAAGGAAAAGTAAATATAAAGAAGAAATAAAAACAGGTAGAACATAACATGCATATTATACATGTCATGCATTTGTAAAAATAACTCAGGTTAAAATAGTAAATACCATTAAACTCTCCTAATGTTTTTATTGTAATTTCATTTGCAAAACTGAAAGACAACTATGATTTTGGAATTTTCTCTATTAAAAATAAGTATCATGTAATATTCAAGCATTCAACTCTGGAATCAGATTCTTTTTGATCTAATTATTATGCAAGTTATTTAAATGACTAAATTTCAACCTCACAAGGTTGTTGTGAGAATTAAACTAGATTTATGCATAAAAAAGCATTTAGCAAACTGCTTATCACATAATAAGAGCTCAAGAAATGTTTACTATTGTTATCAACGTGGTAAATAGCTGCTAGTCTCTATACGAGAAGTCAAAATTTCCTGTGACAGAACAGGGAAAGAGAATGTTGGTAGGCTTATCATACGTTTATGGGGTTGTGTGTATGTGTGTGTTCTGTTTATCGAGGAAATAGGGGGAGATACCTAGAAGGTATGTTCTACTTTAAGATGAAAGATTAGAAATATTACAAAGCAATGCAAAATAAAAGAATTAAAGGATGAGAAAGTGAATTAAGACAAGGCTAACAAGAAGAAAAACTAATAGGGAGACAAAGTATCAAGAAAGAAATCAAAATGGATTTTACTTTGAAATGTGTAATTTTGAAATACTTCATTGAGAAAGAAAGCAAACAAAATATATAATGCTTTTGAAATTGTATAATGTTTTATTGTTTGTAAATCATTTTCACTCCTATCTATGGTGATCTTGCGATAGCTACTTGAGTTTGCAAGATAAGTTTTATACTTTCTGTTTAACAGAGAAGGGATTAAGACCTAGAAATTGTAAGTGATATGACCAAAGTTACATCACAAATGATCAGCAAGACTTGCAATTAAATCCTATTTTTCCTTAGTGCTTTTTCAAATTGTTTCCATTAATATATCTTACCAATATGGATCATTTCAAACCTTTTTTTTTTTGAAAACCTATCACATGCTGAGAGTTCTGTCACATACTCTACAGACCTTTTATCATTTAAGACTTCTAATAATCTTGGAAATATGTCATAGAACAGATTTGAGGAAACAGAAATATTAGCTAATTTACCCTAACTTATATATTCCGGCTTGTAAATTGTGGATCTGTGGCTTGAACCCACTATGTCTGACTCCAAACAGCATCCGAGCTTTTGCAGTAGGTCTCACAGAAGAATGGTTTCCTGTTGATGAATTCTCATTGGCATCTATTGGCCACTTCATAAATACTTACTGAAAGTCTGAGCAAGCTAATGAGTACATAAGTGAATAAATGTGTTCCAGTGTAAAATATCTGCACCTCTACCACAGATGTCTGGGAACCAGAAGTTAGGGAATAATATGGACTACATAAAGAAAAGATATACATTTCTTACACAATCACATATCCCTAGCTGCTGCAGTCAGGGAAAGTTTTTAATATTGTTACACAGTAATCTATTATTCATTTTATAATATTATAATTATTCATAAAATTTAAAATGTGTGGTAGAAAGTATGTAAATTTTGATATAGAACTAAAAGCCATTATTGACTTTTATTATTTCTATTGCTATATTCTGACTGTCACCTACTGGTTTTTAAAAATAGGAACTATTAAATTCTAAAAGTTGGTGTGCCGTTTGGATTCTGGAGATGATTGTGGTTTGAAAGAGACATCTGACTCATGAAGAAAATAAGTATACGTATCTGTAATTGCACCCCAACTTTTACAGAACAGTAGCTGTACCAGACTAAGAAATAGGTTTGTCATTTTAAACAATTTTAAATCTTTTTAAAGCTTCTACTACAGAATACCTAATAGTAAACACCATTATATGTTATAAAATCGTAAAATGCAGTTTTATGAAAAATTTCTCATGTTTCACCTTTCCGTTCCGATTATCAAAAACTTTACCAGATTTTCATTTAATCTGGAATTTTCATTACTTCCTAAATGTTCACCATGCCTCTGTACATATCTAACTGTCAGAGTACACTTCACTTTCTATTCTAATGTTTTAAAAGATTGTTATTTCAAAACTTCAATATTTCCCATGACCTAGAAAAATGATTATTGCTTTGTTCTTAGACAGACTTGAAAGGTAGCCAGACTTACACATTAATATCTCATTTAAACAGTGATTCTCAACTCAAAAAAAAAAAAATAGAGAGAGAGAGGAAAAATCACTTTGAAAATCCCTACAGATGATTCAGACAAGTATCCTCCTCCCCTTTGCCAAATTTAAACCTTTGGCTAAGGTAGTGTGAACCTTATACCACAAAATGAACTGTAAAATCACAGAATACCCTTCCTTCATTCCCACTATCTCCACAAATATTTCCTCATCTTTATAGCTCAGTACAATCATATTGATACATATTTGCCTCTATCATCTTAGAATTCCATAGCATTTATTAGTTATATTGTATTTTCTCATTTCTCCATCTTATGCTAACTTCAATAACATCAGTTTTATTTCTCATTTGTGTAAAAATCTCCCTGACAGGTTGAAAGGTTGAAAGTCAATGGTTCTTCAAATAAACTATGGAATTTGTCACATAATTGGGCATGTAGTATTTGATTTAAAAAAAACTTGAACAAATGAGAACTTCAGTATATTATTATATCATTCAATTCAAAATTACTGGGCCAAATAAAATAATCTATGTGAAAACACCTATTCATTGAAATAGGACAAACTCAAGATCATTTAGCACAGTGGGATGGCACACTCAAATACTTGTAAGAGCAAGGTTACTGAGTGGTTATATTTTTTTTCTTTCTGGATGCATTTGAGAGATACTCAAATTCTCAAAATTAACTGTAACTCACACTGAATGTTCAAGGGCCCAAATCCCTTATCTCTCTCTCTCTCTCTCTCTCTCTCTTTTTTCCTGTCCCTAACACATATAATCACAAACCTCACTACTCAGGTCCCCAGCCTCTTTTTCAAACATTTGACAGTGTCTTTACCAATAACATATAAATATTTATTTAATGGAAAGGAGTAGTTTAGAAGAAAGTGTTTCCTGTTTTGATAAAAAGAGACAAAACACAGAAGCATGTTCTCTCTCCCCTTTCCCTTTCCTTTAGCCTCAATTTGGGATGAGATGATTGGAACTGAAGCTTTGGACGATTGGAACTGAATCTTTCAACCATGAAAAAACAAGTATGAGGACACACCCTATACTCTTGATACAATGAAGTGGAAAGATGAAGATGTATATTGTGAGCAACTCATCCAATGCCCCAGTTGTCTAACTCTGAACTTAGTTAAACTACTATTCATGAAGATTTTTGTCACTCACATTGGCAAATACTTCTCCTTGATACATTAACTTTTTAATTTGAATTTATGATCACTTTGAAATTTCTTTATAATTGTCAGATAAAGTAACATATTTTATGCTTATTTTATCCTGCTGTCTGACTGCATCTAAAGTGTTTAGTAGGGGTATTGAATACAAGATTATTTATCCTAGGAAAAGGTAGTTTAGGCTATTGGAAAGCCATGTACAATTTCAAAACCTTCGACAAGTTTTACCACATCACGAAAGAAATCATATGAATCTCCTTTAAAAAAATGAACAATACTGACATTGACCTGTTCTTGGACCTCATTTTCCACAAGTATAGTCATATTACATTGATATGAAAGTTTTCTCTTCCTTGCTTTCCAACTTTATGTTTGGGAAATAGACTTTCCCTTGATGCTGCAAATACTGAGTTAAATCCTTATCCCCTTATGTGTGATCCAAGGAAGACAAGCCTCAGAGAGCTAAATAGTGGAAATAATTATAGACAGTCACTCTCACAGCTTAAGTCTCTCTTGCAGCATTGGAATTTTAACGTGACATATAGTATTTGAAAAAACCTACTGTATTATTTTTCTTTCAAAAAATTGAAATAAAACCATGTTATAGTTCTGTAATACCAAACAAAGGAAATGTGCTTTTGTTTTGAATTTGACCTTTTTCGCCCATAAAACAGGCTTTCACATGCCTCTAATTTTCAAGATTCATTAACCATTTACTCTAGAATTTTATGCTGTTTTCTTTGTAATTTCACCCTGAACAACATAGGCTTAAATAATATGTTTTAAAGAGTTTCTTTCATTTCTGAATTTAAAAAGAAACCATAGGTATTCAGAAAGAATTGACTTTTCAAATAACTTTGTAAGAATATCAAGGCAATGTGTCATTTCAGAGTACTATTAAAAACCTATATTGATTACAGTGACATTTGTTGTTTAGAAAAAAAGTAGCATTTTATTTATTTTCTCATATTAGTCTTGCTGGTCGAGGGGGTATTACTAAATTTGTTTTGTACAAAGTTATTGCTTTTTTGCACTTTGCTTGTGTTCAATACCATTACTATTTTGAGACATAATTGTAAACTAAAAAAAGTTTTACATTTCCTGAAAGAAATTGTGCATAATCTGAATGAATTATTTTTCCTTTTTTTTTTTAACATCTTTATTGGGGTATAATTGCTTTACAATGGTGTGTTAGTTTCTGCTTTATAACAAAGTGAATCAGTTATACGTATACATATGTTCCCATATCTCTTCCCTCTTGCATCTCCCTCCCTCACATCCTCCCTATCCCACCTCTCTAGGTGATCACAAAGCACTGAGCTGATCTCCCTGTGCTATGCGGCTGCTTCCCACTAGCTATCTATTTTACTTTTGGTAGTGTATATATGTCCATGCCGCTCTCACACTTTGTCACAGCTTACCATTCCCCCTCCCCATATCTTCAAGTCCATTCTCTAGTAGGTCTGTGTCTTTATTCCTGTCTTGCCCTTAGGTTCTTCAGGACCTTTTTTTTTTTTTTTTAATCTTAGATTCCATATATATGTGTTAGCATACAGTATTTGTTTTTCTGTTTCTGACTTACTTCACTCTGTATGAAAGACTCTAGGTCCATCCACCTCACTACAAGTAACTCAATTTTGTTTCTTTTTATGGCTGAGTAATATTCCATAGCATATATGTGCCACATCTTCTTTATCCTTTCATCTGTTGATGGACACTTAGGTTGCTTCTATGTCCTGGGTATTGTAAATAGTGCTGCAATGAACATTTTGATACATGACTCTTTTTGAATTCTGGTTTTCTCAGGGTATATGCCCAGTAGTGGGATTGCTGGGTTGTATGGTTGTTCTATTTTTAGTTTTTTAAGGGACCTCCATATTGTTCTACATAGTGGCTGTATCAATTTACATTCCTACCAACAGTGCAAGAGGGTTCCCTTTTCTCCACAACCTCTCCAGCATTTACTGTTTCTAGATTTTTTGATGATGGCCATTCTGACCAGTGTGCGATGATATCTCATTGCAGTTTTGATTTCCATTTCTCTAATGATTAATGATGTTGAGCATTCTTTCATGGGTTTGTTGGAAATCTGTATGTCTTCTCTGGAGACATGTCTATTTAGGTCTTCTGCCCATTTTTGGATTGGGTTGTTTGATTTTTGATATTGAGCTGCATGAGCTGCTTGTAAATTTTGGAGATTAATCCTTTGTCAGTTGCTTCATTTGCAAATATTTTCTCCCACTCTGAGGGTTGTCTTTTGGTCTTGTTTTGGTTTCCTTTGCTGTGCAAAAGCTTTTAAGTTTCATTTGGTCCCATTTCTTTATTGTTTTTCTTTCCATTTCTCTAGGAGGTGGGCCAAAAAGGATCTTGCTGTGATTTATGTGATAGAGTGTTCTGCCTATGTTTTCCACTAAGAGTTTGATAGTGTCTGGCCTTACATTTAGGTCATTAATCTATTTTGAGTTTATTTTTGTGTATAGTGTTAGGGAGTGTTCTAATTTCATACTTTTACATGTAACTGTCCTGTTTTCCCAGCACAACATTATGAACAGGCTGTCTTTTCTCCACTGTATATTCTTGCCTCCTTTATCAAAGAAAAGGTGACCATATGTGCTTGGGTTTAACTCTGGGCTTTCTATCCTGTTCCATTGATCTATCTTTCTGTTTTTGTGCCAGTACCATACTGTCTTGATTACTGTAGCTTTGTAGTATAGTCTGAAGTCAGGAAGCCTGATTTGTCCAGCTCCATTTTTCATTCTCAAGATTTCTTTGGCTATTAGGGGTCTTTTGTGTTTCCATACAAATTGTGAAATTTTTTGATCTAGTTCTGTGGAAAATGCCACTGGTAGTTTGATTGAGATTGCATTAAATCTGTATATTGCTTTGAGTAGTAGAGTCATTTTCACAATGTTGATTCTTCCAATCCAAGAATATGGTATATCTCTCCATCTATTTGTATCATCTTTAATTGCTTTCATCAGTGTCTTATAATTTTCTGCATACAGGTCTTTTGTCTCCTTAGCTAGGTTTATTCCTAGATATTTTATTCTTTTTGTTGCAATGGTAAATGGGAGTGTTTTCTTAATTTCACTTTCAGATTTTTCATCATTAGTGTAAAGGAATGCCAGAGATTTCTGTGCATTAATATTGTATCCTGCTACTTTACCAAATTCATTGATTAGCTCTAGTAGTTTTCTGATGGAATCTTCCAAAACTATGTTGAATAATAGTGGTGAGAGTGGGCAACCTTGTCTTGTTCCTGATCTTAGTGGAAATGGATTCAATTTTTCACCATTGAGGATGATGTTGCCTGTGGGTTTGTCATATTTGGCCTTTATTATGTTGAGGAAAGTTCCCTCTATGCTTACTTTCTGGAGGGTTTTTATTATAAATGGGTGTTGAATTTTGTCAAAAGCTTTCTCTGCATCGATTGAGATGATCATATGGTATTTCTCTTTCAATTTGTTAATATGGTGTATCACATTGATTGATTTGCGTATATTGAAGAATCCTTGCATCCCTGGAATAAATCTCACTTGATCATGGTATATGATCCTTTTAATGTGCTGTTGGATTCTGTTTGCTAGTATTTTGTTGACGATTTTTGCATCTATGTTCATCAGTGATATTGGCCTGTAGTTTTCTTTCTTTGTGACATCTTTGCCTGGTTTTGCTATCAGGGTGATGGTGGCCTTGTAGAATGTGTTAGGGAGTGTTCCTCCCTCTGCTGTATTTTGGAAGAGCTTGAGAAGGATAGGTGTTAGCTCTTCTCTAAATGTTTGATAGAATTCGCCTGTGAAGCCATCTGGTCCTGGGCTTTTGTTTGTTGGAAGATTTTTAATCACAGTTTCAATATCAGTGCTTGTTTTTTGTCTGTTCATATTTTCTATTTCTTCCTGGTTCAGTCTTAGAAGGTTGTGCATTTCTAAGAATTGGTCCATTTCTTCCAGGTTGTCCATTTTATTGGCATAGAGTTGCTTGTAGTCATGTCTCCTGATCCTTTGTATTTCTGCAGTGTCAATTGTTACTTCTCCTTTTTCATTTCAAATTCTATTGATTTGAGTCTTCTCCCTTTTTTCCTTGATGAGTCTGGCTAATGGTTTATCAATTTTGTTTATCTTCTCAAAGAACCAGCTTTTAGTTTTACTGATATTTGCTATCGTTTCCTTCATTTCTTTTTCATTTAATTCTGATCTGATCTTTATGATTTCTTTCCTTCTCTAACTTTGGGATTTTTTTGTCCTTCTTGCTCTAATTGCTTTAGGTGCTAGGTTAGGCTGTTTATTTGATATGTTTGCTGTTTTTTAAAGGTAGGATTGTATTGCTATAAACTTCTCTCTTATAACTGCTTTTGCTCATCCCATAGGTTTTCTGTCACCCTGTCTCCATTGTCATTTGTTTCTAGAAATTTTTTATTTCCTCTTTGATTTCTTCAGTGATCACTTGGTTATTAAGCAGTGTATTGTTTAGCCTCCATGTGTTTGTATTTTTTACAGATCTTTTCCTGTAATTGATATGTAGTCTCATAGTGTTGTGATTGGAAAAGATACTTCATACGATTTCAATTTACCAAGGCTTGATTTGTGACCCAAGATATGATCTATCCTGGAGACTGTTCCATAAGCACTTGAGAAAAATGTGTATTTTGTTGTTTTTGGATGGAGTGTCCTATAAATATCAATTAAGTCCATCTTGTTTAACGTATCATTTAAAGCTTGTGTTTCCTTATTTATTTTCATTTTGGATGATCTGTCCATTGGTGAAAGTCAGGTGTTAAAGTCCCCTACTATGACTGTGTTACTGTCAATTTCCCCTTTTATGGCTGTTAGTATTTGCCTTATGTATTGAGGTGCTCCTATGTTGAGTGCATAAATATTTACAATTGCTCTATCTTCTTCTTGGATTGATCCTTTGATCATGATGTAGTGTCCTTCTTTGTCTCTTATAATATTCTTTGTTTTAAAGTCTATTTTGTCTGATATGGGAATTACTACTCCAGCTTTCTTTTGATTTCCATTTGCATGGAATATATTTTCCATCCCCTCACTTTCAGTCTGTATGTGTCTCTAGGCCTGAAGTGGGTCTCTTGTAGACAGTATATATGGGTCTTCTTTTTATGTCCATTCAGCGAGTCGGTGTCTTTTGGTGGGAGCATTTAATCCATTTACATTTAAGGTAATTATCAATATGTATGTTCCTATTCCCATTTTCTTAATTGTTTTGGGTTTGTCATTGTAGGTCTTTTCCTTCTCTTGTGTTTCTTGTTAGAGAAGTTCCTTTAGCATTTGTTGTAAAGCTGGTTTTGTGGTGCTGAAGTCTCTCAGCTTTTGCTTGTCTGTAAAGGTTTTATTTTCTCCATCAAATCTGAATGAGATCCTTGCTGGGTAGAGTAATCTTGGTTGTAGGCTTTTCTCCTTCATCAGTTTAAATATGTCTTGCCACTCCCTTCTTGCTTGCAGATTTTCTGCTGAGAGATCAGCTGTTAACATTTTGATGATTCCCTTGTGTGTTATTTGTTGTTTTTCCCTTGCTGATTTTAATATGTTTTCTTTGTATTTAATTTTTGATAGTTTGATTAATATGTGTCTTTGCATGTTTCTCCTTGAATTTATCCTGTATGGGACACTCTGTGCTTCCTGGACTTGATTAATTATTTCCTTTCCCATATTAGCGAAGTTTTCAACTATAATCTCTTCAAGTATTTTCTCAGTCCCCTTCTTTTTCTCTTCTTCTTCTGGGAACCCTATAATTCGAATGCTGGTGCATTTAATATTGTCCCAGAGGTCTCTGAGACTGTCCTCAGTTCTTTTCATTTTTTTCTTTATTCTGCTCTGCAGTAGTTTTTTCACTATTTTATCTTCCAGGTCATTTATCCATTATTCTGCCTCAGTTATTCTGCTATTGATCCCTTCTAGAGAATTTTTAATTTCATTTATTGTGTTGTTCATCATTGTTTGTTTGCTCTTCAGTTCTTCTAGGTCCTTGTTAAATGTTTCTTGTATTTTGTCTATTCTCTTTCCAAGATTTTGGATCATCTTTACTATCATTACTCTGAATTCTTTTTCAGGTAGACTGCCTATTTCCTCTTCATTTGTTAGGTCTGGTGGGTTTTTACCTTGCTCCTTCATCTGTTGTGCATTTTTCTGTCTTCTCATTTTGCTTATCTTACTGTGTTTGGGGTCTCCTTTTTGCAGGCTGCAGGTTCATAGTTCCCATTGTTTTTGGTGTCTGTCTCCAGTGGCTAAGGTTGGTTCAGTGGGTTGTGTAGGCTTCCTGGTGGAGGGGACTAGCTCCTGTGTTCTGGTGGATGAGGCTGGACCCTGTCTTTCTAGTAGGCATGTCCACGTTTGCTGGTGTGTTTTGGGGTGTCTGTGGCCTTATTATGTTGTTAGGCAGTCTCTCTGCTAATGGATGGGGCTGTGTTCCTGTTTTGTTAGTTGTTTGGCATAAGGTGTCCAGCACTCTAGCTTGCTGGTCGTTGAGTGAAGCTGGGTCTTGGCGTCGAGATAGAGATCTCTGGGAGATTTTCACTGTTTGATATTACATGGAGCTGGGAGGTCTCTTGTTCTCCAGTGTCCTGAAGTTGGCTCTCCCACCTCCAAGGCACAGCACTGGCTCCTGGCTGGAGCACCAAGAGCCTTTCATCCACACAGATCAGAATAAAAGGGAGACATAATAGAAAGAAAGAAAGAGGATAAAATCAAATCAAATAAAGTAAAGTAAAGTAAAATAAAGTTATTAAAATAAAAAATAATTATTAAGAAAAAAGTTTTTAAAAGTAGAAAAAACAACAACAACAACAAAAAATGGACTGACAGACCCCTAGGACAAATGGTGAAAGGAAAGCTATACAGACAAAATCACACACAGAAGCATACACCTACACATTCACAAAAAGAGAAAAAGAGGGAAAAATAATATATCATTGCTCCTAAAGTCCACCTCCTCAATTTGGGATGATTCATTTTCTATTCAGGTATTCCGTAGATGCAGGGTACATCATGGTACTCCACAGATGCAGGGTACACTAAACCTGTGGAGATTTAATCTGCTGCTCCTGAGGCTGCTGGGAGAAATTTCCCTTTCTCTTGTTTGTTCGAGCTGATTTGGGGCTCTGGCTCACTCAGGCGAGGGGGAAGGAGGGGTACAGATACGGGGCGAGCCTGTGGCAGCAGAGGCCAGCGGGAGGTTGCACCAGCCTGATGCACACTGTGCATTCTCCTGGGGAAGTTGTCCCTGGATCATGGGACCCTGGCAGTGGCAGGCTGCACAGGCTCCCAGGAGGGGAGGTGTGGATATTGACCTGTGCTTGCACGCAGGCTTCTTCGTGGCTGCAGCAGCAGCCTCAGCATTTCCTGCCCATCTCTGGGGTATGCGCTGATAGCTGCAGCTTGCACCTATCTCTGGAGCTCCTTTAAGAGGCGCTCTTAATCCCCTCTCCTCATGCACCAGGAAACAAATAGGGAAGAAAAAGTCTCTTGCCTTTTTGGCAGTTCCACCCTCCTCCTGGACTCCCTCCTGGCTAGCCGTGTTGCACTAGTCCCTTCAGGCTGTGTTCACACAGCCAACCCCAGTCCTTTCCCTGGGATCTGACCTCCAAAGCCCCAGCCTTAGCTCCTAGCTCCCACCTGCCCCGGCAGGTGAGCTGACAAGCCTCTCAGGCTGGTGAGTGCTGGTCACCACCGATCCTTTCTGCGGGAATCTCTCCACTTTGCCCTCTGCACCCCTGTTGCTGTGCTCCCCTCTGTGGCTCTGAAGCTTCACCACGACCCAGCCCCCATCTCTGCAGGGGAGGGGCTTCTAGTGTGTGGAAACTTTTCCTCCTTCACAGCTCCCTCCCAGAAGTGCCGGTCCTGTCCCTATTCTTTTGTCTCTGTTTATTCTTTTTTCTTTTGCCGTACCCAGGTATGTGGGGAGTTTCTTGCCTTTTGGGAGGTCTGAGGTCTTCTGCCAGCGTTCAGTAGGTGTTCTATAGGAGCAGTTACACCTGTAGATGTATTTCTGATGTATCTGTGGGGAGGAAGGTGATCTCTGCGTCTTACTCTTCCGCCATCTTCCTCCCATCTTATTTTACTTTTTTATACGTGTATTATGCTATAACGCATAATCTAATGCATGTCATCGTACTTTCTCTTATTTTCTGATTATAAAATTAAAAATTATTTACTATTAAAAAGACTGAAAAATACTGAAACATTTAAAGTGAAACAAATTACACAGAATCATGCTATTTAAAGGTGAATCAAGTCAGAAAATCTATACTGTGTATGTCATTGGTGGTTTTAAATTAATAATCTCTTGTTGAGCTTTATATTGTTCTCTTTTTTCTCATTATTATAAAGAAATTATGATAGCATACATTTTCTTAATTTTTCCCTATAATTTGGATTATTATTGGAATTTATGGGTAAAAGTCAATCATTTTTCAATGCTCTTAGTTAATAAAAGATGGTTAAATGAACTTACATCATCATCATTCTTCTCATTTCATCTCACCACTTTTTCCTGGCATTGGGTATAATCATTAATACACATATGCATACACATACCCCCCACTATGAAAATTAGGTAACATTAACATTTTATTTCTTTTTTGATACATCTATATAATTGTCTTTAAATTGAATTTATTTATTTATTTTGCAGTATGCGGGCCTCTCACTGTTGTGGCCTCTCCCATTGCAGAGCACAGGCTCCAGACACGCAGGCCCCGCAGCCACGGCTCATGGGCCCAGCCGCTTCTCAGCATGTGTGAACCTCCTGGACCGGGCCACGAACCCTTGTCCCCTGCATCAGCAGGTGGACTCTCAACCACTGTGCACCAGGGAAGCCCTAAAATGAATTTTTGACATTTTTTTTTACCATTTACTTTCCCTGTTCTACAGATTGCATATTGATGTCATTTGCATAGTTTTTGATTGAATGACAGCCTTTTTTGTCTTATTCATTTGTATGAACTCTTTTTGAATTAGCCCTTTGTCTATTACATGTATAGCAAATTATTTCTCCCAGTTTATCATTACAATTTTGTGGTTAATTGCCTCTCAATATTCATTATTTCTATATTCCTTATATTAATAGAAACCCTACATATTGCCTCAAACTCTCCTTTTGAAATCAACCCATTCTCAATTAATGGTCATTCACCCCTCTCAGATTCTATCATTAAACATTTGCAGTCACTCTTGACATTTCTCTTTACATCATATTCTATCTGTAAATTCTGCCAGAACATGCTATTATTCCAATCACTTCCCACCATCACCACTGTTAACAATTCACTCTGTGTCACCATCACCTCTCACTTGGATTATTGTAGTATATTTGTGACTGATCTCCTGACTTCCACATTTGTCTGCAGTCTATTTTCCACATAGTTGTCAGAGTGATCCTATTAAAATGTCAATATCAGATCAACCCCACAAAAGTTTCATCATAAAAGCCAAATCCCTAAAACGACCTACTAGTAGCTTCGTGAATTATAAACTCTTGGAACTCATCTCCCATTATGCAACCTCACCATCACTCTTCTAAAACACAATGGACTCATTGCTCCTCCTCAATCATATAAGGCATGCCTTCAGTTCAGGGCTGTGCACTGGCTTTTCCCTATGTCTAGAATGCAGTAGGGAGTGAGTCTCTTTAAATGACTTGAAAACAACCTCTCTACTCATTTATTATTACCCCTACTATCTTAATGGTCACAGGTGTATTCTTTATTAATAATACATTTAGAAAGAATCATTAATACTCCTTTTATAGCCTCATTAATGATCTAAAGAAATTTTTCCATTATGGACTATTTTTTCATAGAATCTTAGCAGTACATAATAGTCTTGAAAAAGTAATCAATCGTGAACACATGAAGTAATTTTAAAACAGTCCATCCTATTAAGAGATCAATTTGTTTTTTTAATTGCAGGTTTCGGTGACTTGTTCTTATTAATTAATTTATTTATTTTCACTGTGCTGGGTCTTTGTTTCTGTGTGAGGGCTTTCTCTAGTTGTGGCAGGTGGGGCCACTCTTCATCGCGATGCAAGGGCCTCTCACTATTGCGGCCTCTCTTGTTGCGGAGCACAGGCTCCATACATGCAGGCTCAGTAGTTGTGACTCACCGGGCTACTTGCTCTGCGGCATGTGGGATCCTCCCAGACCAGGGCTCGAACCCATGTCCCCTGCATTAGCAGGCAGATTCTCAACCACTGCCCCACCAGGGAAGCCCAAGAGATTAATTTTTAATAAATCACCTTTTCACTTTTTTTGAATTTTATTTTATTTTATTTTTATTGAGAAAAAATACACATTTTTCTCAAGTGCATGTGGAACATTCTCCAAGATAGGTCACATGTTAGGCCACACAACTAATCTTAATACACTTAAAAAGGGTGAAATCATATCAAGCATCTTTTCAGACTGCAACCATATTAAACTAGAAATCAATTACAGAAAGAAAACTGGAAGATTCACAAATACATGAAGATTAAACAACATGCTACTAAACACCAATGGGTCAAATAAGAAACCAAATGATAAATCAAAAATCACCTTGATACAAACAAAAATGGAAGTGTAACATCCCAAAATTTATGAGATGCAGCAAAAACAGTTCTAAGAGGAAATTTCTTAGCAATAGACGCCTACCTCAAGGAACAAGAAAAAGTCTCAAATAAATAACCTAACTGTACACCTCAAGAAACTAGAAAAAGAAGAAGGAACAAAGCCCAAATTTAGTATAAGGAAAAAATAAATATTACAGTAGAAACAAATAAAGTAGAGACTAAAAAGACAATAGAAAAGATCAATGAAATGAAAAGTTTGTTCTTTGAAAAGATAAACAAAATTGACACACTTTTAGCTAGAGATTTACCAAGAAAAATAGAGAGAGGACTCAAATAAATTAAAATCAGAAATGAAAGAGGAGATATTACATCTGATACCACAAAAATACAAAGGATCAAAGAGAGGACTATTAACAATTATACACCAACAAACTGGAAAACCTAGTAGAAATTAGTAAATTCCTAGAAACATACAATCTACTAAGACTGAATCATGAAGAAATAGAAAATGTGAACGGCCCAGTTACTGGGCAGCATTTAAGTACTGAAATCAGTTTTGAGATCCAAATTAATATTTAAAAATATACAGAGTAATGGAAAAAATTTGCTGTTGTTGTTCATGACCACAGAAAGAACTTTGTCATTTTAGACTTGTTGAAAAGAGTTTCCTCTTTTAATTGTTACTTGATATTCCTTGTTGTGGCCACTATTTCTGTATTTTTTTTCTTTTTCCAGTTACATGGTTTTATAACTAGTTTGGGGTCATGCAATTGTAATAATGGGCAGTAAGAGAAGACTGAGTGGCAGAAATTTAAATTTGCATTTTGTTTTATGCAGATAATATGCAGATTGACTGTCATTTTGGGTGGTAGGTCCCTAAATATACATCTAACCACTATTTGATAATTGTTTCCAGTTGATATCATGTGATAATATGATTCAATATATATACATATATTTTTCTATTAAAAAAGAACAATTTGTGGAATTATGCAAATTTTCTTTCACTAAAATAATAGTTTAAATATGCAAAAATCACTATAAATATATTTTATTTGATGTCCTTTAAAATTTAAATAAACTGTTTCTTGACTTAGGTGCCAAACACATTTATACAAACACATAAAAAAGCTCCAAATAAATTACCTAAAAATAGGTTTCATCCAGGTCAGAAAGCTTGTTGTGACACTATCATTGCATAATGAATACTGAAAAATATAAATTTATGTCACATTGATATAATGCCAACTTTCTATCAGTTCTCAAGGACTGCTTTATTTATCATTCAAAATAAATGATGCCACCTCACAATTTCATATAAAATCTCAATTTTCTTTGATGAATTTTATATAAATGCTGACAGATTTGATGACACCATTTTATGTGATGACTAAATCAGGACCCATATTGACATGTTTGCACATTAAAACATATTGCAATAATATATAAATCTCATATAAAATCTCACAATCTCATATAAAATCTCAATTTTCTTTGACGAACTTTTATATAAATGCTGACAGATTTGATGATGCCATTTTATGTGATGACTAAATCAGGACTCATATTGACATGTTTGCATGTTAAAACATATTGCAATAATATCATATGCTTTGATTTACTTTTACACTTCATTCTTCACTTTGCATCATTTTCTAATATATATTTGAACAAAATAGATTCAAGGCAAAGTTCACTTTGGTATATCATAGTAATATTATTGAATATATCCCCAAACTATTGTATAATATATAATTAAACGGTGCTCCAGTGTTTATAAGAATTGCTTATGTTTTCTTTCTACATCATTTATTCTATCTGTAGGAGATATTGGCTCTTGTATATCATATTGCATCCTAAATTATTTCAAAATATTAGTCTCTTCTTCTAATACATAGACGTTTATGTAAATTCTTTGTATTTTGACACGTCATATTTGCTTACTGATTCGTAGACTCACAAAAAATATCAATTTTTAAAAGCACACATTTAGACATTATCTTAACCTAGAGTGCACATTGATTAATATTTCTAATATATTACTATTTAAGTGTCTTTTAATAAAATATGCTATGCCAGGTATAAGGGAATCTAAGTGTAAGATATGCTGCTCTCCATAAATGTATTATTTCAATGGCTATCAAAAATTTTTTCGACTCACCATAATTCATCTGGCCAGTTCTATTTATGAGCAATCCTTAGACATTATTGTATACTAAAACTGTTCTCGTATTCAATGTGGTTAAGGGAGAGATTTTTTTTTTTAATTGGAGTATAATGGCTTTATAATGGTGTGTTAGTTTCTGCTTTATAACAAAGTGAATCAGTTATACATATACATATGTTCCCATATCTCTTCCCTCTTGCATCTCCCTCCCTCCCACTCTCCCTATCCCACCCCTCTAGGTGGTCACAAAGCACCGAGCTGATCTCCCTGTGCTATGCGGCTGCTTCCCACTAACTATCTATTTTACATTTGGTAGTGTATATATGTCCATGCCATTCTCTCACTTTGTCACAGCTTACCCTTCCCCCTCCCCATATCCTCAAGTCCATTCTCTAGTAGGTCTGTGTCTTTATTCCCGTCTTGCCCCAAGATTCTTCATGACCCTTTTTTTTTCCTTAGGTGCCATATATATGTGTTAGCATACAGTATTTGTTTTTCCCTTTCTGACTTACTTCACTCTGTATGATAGACTCTAGGTCCATCCACATCACTACAAATAACTCAATTTTGTTTCCTTTTATGGCTGAGTAATGTTCCATTGTATATATGTGAGAGATTAACCAGGTGTCTCCTTTGCGGAAAATGTAACTCCCAGAGAATAAGTAGAATGAAATTCACCCATACAACCTACCCACTGGAAATTTGTGACCTGACTGATGACACACAATTCCACACTTGTTTGGAGAAAGTGCATTTAAATGAAATTTGAAGAAAAAGAAGTAAAACATTCTAAATCATGAAGCCAGGAGCAGAGTCTACAAGGCATAAGAAAAATTATGAGGGACTCTTCAAAGAATAAATAGCTTGTTCAAAGTGAAGGTTTCATACCACAAAGAAATAGAAGGTATATTTGTAAATATAGACTGGAGCATATTACTTTTTCTTAGATTTCTTAGGAATCTCTATATGATAGGATCATGGGAAGCAAAGAAATAGCCTTGCTTATATTTTCAGTTAGTAATTAGGCAAAATTGAGATATTTCCCTATATAAATGTGAGGGGGAAAGCAGGAGAAGGTGGATTCAGCAACAATGTGAGGGATTATTGTAGTTCTAGGTAGTGAAATAATAAAGTGAATAGAAAGGAAAGAGAACTCATGAAAGATATTTTTTAAAAGTAAATTTATATAGAAGGTTGGATTTAGGGATGAAGAAATAAAATATCAGAGATGGCTAGAGATTGAATATAGGGTTGTCATGAATACACACAAATATATAATCATAAAATATTATATATAAGTAATTGGTTAACAGATTCCTAATCCTGAAGCTGAAATTTGGAAACTGTAGAATTGCTTAGCCCTCACTGACAATGTACATTTGTTACACATTTGCATTAATTATTTACACAGGGTTTGTGAAGTCTGACAGAAGGGCAGGAAAATGATAACATGCTCAAACTGTGTTCACAGGGGCCCTTTAACAGACATAGTTATAGGTACTCATCCAGATGTGATGTGTGTCCTAACAGATCAATCTAGCTTTTGGAATATGATCTGTAGCTATTTATCATGCATCTTTTCCATTTTTTAAATTTTATTTTATTTTATTATTTTTTAACATCTTTATTGGAGTATAATTGCTTTACAATGGTGTGTTAGTTTCTGCTGTATAACAAAGTGAATCAGCTATACATATACATATATCCCCATATCTCCTCCCTCTTGCATCTCCTTCCCTCCCACCCTCCCTATCCTACCCCTCTAGGTGGACAGAAAGTACAGAGTTGATCTCCCTGGGCTATGTGGCTTGTTCTCACTAGCTCTCTCAACCAGTCTCTCTTTCCACCACCCCCCTTTTTCATAAACCCTATGCTGTGCGGACAAAGTCCCAAATTTTTATTTAACTTCCAGTTGAAGTTCTCACTGAAGCCAGAAGAAACACAGATGGACAGAAGAGCAAGAAAATTGCTCTTGTACAGCAGAGGGAATACAACCAATATTTTATAATAACTTTAAATGGAGTATAATCTATAAAATATTGAATCACTATGTTGTATACCTGAAACTAATATTGTAAATCAACTATAATTCAAATTAAAAATATATATATATACACCTTGTGAACTCTTACACAGTATAAAGAAACCAGAAATAAAGTGCCTGTTTTGTTCATTTTCCTTCTCAAAGTATAATAAATGGACTAGCATTTAGAAGTTCACTTATTAAGAAAAAATGTTAAAAATTTTAGTGTTTCCAAAATGTATGGATTATTTTTCCTCAGCTGTGTAATTGTGTGTGTGCATGTGAGTGTGTGTGTACCTGTCTTTAAGAATTAAATATTGGTGAGTTTTAAATTATCCATCTAAATGTACAATATTTATGAATTCTATATTGTTAACACATTCTATACTGTTACACACATTAACTAGAATAAAGGTTTAAAGTATTTTTTTATATGTACCTTTGGGTCCCTCAGAGTATCTAGCACAGTGCAATAATAAGTTTGCTGGAAATGTAAAAAATGAATAAATACATAATATCTCTGTGACTAAAAGGGTATACCTTCAAGATAACTATTTAGGATTCAAAGTGAACTGTTCTTTAGATTAAAAATAGAGTTTTTCTTTGACAAGTGGCTGGTTAAAATATGACCTTAAATTAACCAAGACTGCTATCTCAGGAATGACAAAAGTTTCATCTTTGTATGCTTGGTTGATTGGGATCACCTAAATAAAATTCTTTGTTTAAGCTGTTTCAGTAATTAATGCAAAAAATATATAGATCAATTAGCTATACCTACCATGTACTCTAGATATGGCAGTAGTAGCATGCATATTTGCTGACCCCAATTTTATTCATTTATAAAACACTTTCGTCCATGGAACTATATAATACATCGAATTTCACAATATGAAGAAAAGCTTCTTATGATAGAGGCTCAGAGAAGGGAGAAACAATATAACAATATGTGAGCCACAGGCAAGGCTTAGAGAAGAAAAGGAAGATACAATTAGCCTTTTGCGGATTGGTGGGAGTGTCAGGACATATGAGAAAATATAAGTGAAAAATATACACATAATCATAGAATACTATCCATTGGACATTAATATCAAGTACAGGCAAGTTCCCTGAAAATAGATTGTATTCTTAAGTGTACTTCTAAGTACCTTTCTCTGCTGGCCCTGTGCCCCCAAACTCCCATTACCTTTGCTTTATTTCCTCCATTCTGACTCTATTTTTAATCTCTCTTCACCTATAATTCTACAAAAAAAAAAAAGGATCTGTAATTGCTGCCTCCCTTCTGCCTTTTCAGTTCTCAGGCCACTGTTCTTTTACTTTAAAACCCATCCATAATGAAACTGTTTTCTTAAAGGTTACCAATGACCTCCAAATTGTCAAGTTTGATTGCTGCTTTATCATCATTCTTAGACTCTGCAGAATTTGTTAACAATCCATTTCTAAAAAGTCTACTTTCCATCCATGAGAAGTTGTTCTCTTTGTTTCATACTGAATCTTCAAGGTCTTTTACTAGGTCATTCCAAATGTATTATCTTCTTTTTTATTTCTTTAACATTATTTACTGAGCTTTAAATATTTGTCAAGATCCTTATGAGTATGGAAAATTAAGACTTGTCCTCAGTGAGCTCATGCTCTAACTGGGTTGTTAGGAATACAGAGAAGTACACAATGCTCAAGTGAAAAAATGTAAACACACCTTTAGGAGGTGACAAAAGACGTTTCCTGTATTTGAAAAAGTTTCAGAATTAAGTGACTACTGGAAACTGGGATTCATGAGGACATAAATTTCACCAATTTGATAAGTTGCTTATTCATTCCTATTATTAATACAATAAATAATCCATTGATGGAATCATGAACCTCGCCTATCTCTGAAAACAAAGACAACCCTCTCTGAGGGGAGATTATTACAGTTCCCTACAGCACTTTATTTCACTTGTCTACTTTGGAAACCATTTCAGGAGGAACTACCTCTTGCAGAGTATCTGTGATTGCCCAAAGGCAGGTCATTTGTAGAGACGTGGATGGACCTAGAGAGTGTCATACAGAGTGAAGTAAGTCAGAGAAAAACAAATATCGTATATTAACACATATGTGGAATCTAGAAAAATGGTATAGATGATCTTATTTGCAAAGCAGAAATAGAAACACAGAAGTAGAGAACAAATGTATGGATACCGAGGGGGAAAGGGGAGGGTGGGAGGAACTGGGAGATTGAGATTGACACATATACACTATTGACACTATGTATAAAATAGATAACTAATGAGAACATACTGTATAGCACAGGGAACTCTACTTAACGCTCTATGATGACCTAAATGGGAAGGAAACCCAAAAAAAAAAGGGATATAAGTATATGTATAGCTGATTCATTTTGCTCTACAGTAGAAACTAAAAGAACATTGTAAAGCAACTATACTCCAATAAAACTTAATTTTAAAAAGATATACCTAAAAAAAAAGATATACCTAAAATTTCCTAAACTATAGATAAGCTTACAACCAAACTTCTGTTCACTCTTCAGAATAACATTAAACAAACTGTATACTTATTGATGCATTTGAATATAGAAAATAAAAGAAAACAAGTCAAAATTTCACAGATTCACATTTGATTATCATCAAATAATATGATGTGGTTTTATTACTCCTCTAGTTTTCAAGTAATAGTCCAAAAAGATTTCTGAAGGATGACTTAATGAGGTCAATGGACTGATAAGTGGAAATAATGACATATAGTACATATACTAATTAATGATTTACAAATCATTTTTAACACTATCTGTTAAAAAGCTCTAAAGGAAATATTTTAAAATTGTATGTTCTTCATTTTTTAGAAAAATAAGTGGAACTTTATTATATTTGAGTGATGTGGTCACAGTAAAACAATTAACAAGTGAAGAAAAAAAGAGTAAAATAAGCATGTCCCTTTTTATTGTCTTCTGTTTTTGTCACTATTCTGTGTTGTCCTTATTGATGATAGATATTCTTTTAAAAGAATCAAAATACCAAAAATTATTCTTCTTGGAGAATGCAAGGCTTTCTCTGATGAAACTAAATGGGTTGCAGTTATAAAGAAAATTTCACATTGATAAACCTGAAATAGAAACGTTTCAAATAGTACATATCAGATCTGAATCAGATCTCAAAGGCTCAGAGGTTCATGACCTTAACTTCTTTGAAATGATGTCTTGAAACTTTTCAGGCTTGTGAGAATATTATACCACTTATTTAAATCTTATGGTTTACACTGATGTCAATTACAAAAAAACAAAGCAAAAGAAAACACTGGGCAGTAATTATGTTAATTATAGTGAAGGAAACCATGGATAAAATGAGCTGTGTGCTGCTTTGTGGAAAGATATTGCTTCACAGATCTAAATATCATTTAAAGAATTTATAAAAGAAAAGTACAGAGAATTTATTTCATAATGTGGATACTACTTTGGGATATAAGTCAAAATAATAATAATTAGATATTAGTTGATGAGAAAATACAATTTTAATAATACCATTCAGTCTCTAAAGACATGAACTATTTAACTAAGAAATTTTCACAATTAAGAAATAACTATTTGATGACCAAATTTTTATGGGATTCCATAAAATTTTAAATAAATTAAAATATAAATAAATAAACACAATAGCTTTGAAACAAATAATCTTTTAGCACAGTGATATTTTGTTTGTAATGATACACCTCAATCAGTAAAAAGATTTTGAGACCATGGTCTCAATAACCATTATTATTTATTAATATATTATATTCAGGTATTATTTAATTGCTGTATTTTGTACACCATAAAATAGACACAAGGTAGAAAAGAGTAAGATTTGCTTGATATCATCGAGTTGTATATGTCCTGTCTTAAAGACTACTACTCTGATATCATAAACAACTGTATCATAAGCTATTTCCTAGGCCTGGATTCCTGTACCATCTATAGAAACCTAGAGCTCTTTATTGCTGTTTCCAAGAATCTAAAGGCTGTTTAAACAATGTGAAGGAGATTGTTTGAAACAGAGTCCATCTGTGAAAATGTCATCCCCAAATAGATGAGTGAATGTTTTTCCAAAGGTATCTTATAGCTGCTGAGCTCATATTAGGTAGCACTGGAAATAACTATTGCAGGATAAACATAAGAAGTATGAATATTATGAGGGATAGTGTCAAGGACCTCCGTCAATTCACCAAAGAATATTTGGTATACCGCATATGAGTAAAGTTAAAATATTTGATCATCCTTATTCTACAGAGGGAACAGTTAAAGTCTGAGGAAGTTAAAGGCACAGTTTAAAAGCTGGTTTAACATAAAGATGCATGACCATCTTTAAAACGGTGAAATGGAAACTAGAAAAAAGAGTTCCTACAAACTACTATGTATAAAATAAATAAGCTACAAGGTTATATATTACAAACACGGGAAATATAGCCAATATTTTATAGCAACTATAAATGCAATAGAACCTTTAAAAATTGTGAATCACTATGTTGTGCACCTGAAACATCTAATATTGTACATCGAACATACCACAGAAAGAAAAAGAGAAAAAAAAGAAACAAAGGTTCCTGTCTCTCAGATCAATGAGTGAGAGAATGAGTCAATTTTTAAAAAATCATTGATGAAGCAAAAGGCAAAAACCTCTTTATATGTTGGTCTCAACCTAGGATCAATTGCAGAATTTGATTACCAACATAACATCACATTGTAGTATCATGTACCTAGAAGCAATATAAACTTCTAAGTCAACACTTCTATATTAATTTGGGGGGTCACTTTTTACTTTATGCTTTATTGTGAAGTTATTTCAAAGGAAATCTGCCCATCTAAAGTGAAACTGAATGTAAGACTTGCTTTTCTAATCAGTACACATACTAGAAGACAGAGTTAGATTCATTTTGCTGCTGCTGTTGCCTTTTCTGCAACTTCAATTACATTGTGATGTTTGGGGAGTACATGATTTACCTGATATGTTTATGAGATGGAGGTAAAACAGGAAGACAGGGATAATGAGGTTGCCTGCTGCAAACTGTTTGTAGAGCATACCCTTCCAGTAGGCAGTGATCCACACCAAGAAGAAATACAGAAATAGATGCCGACATGGTCCTTGAAGAAAAGATTGAGTAATAACTTCATGCTTTTTGTAAAAGGACGATTATATTATAAAAGAAAAACACACACACAAAGCACTGATATTGACCACAGGAACAATGTAGTCAATTTGTTAATTGAACTGAATTTGCATGGAAAATGCAGATATTTCAATATTGAATTATTGTCCATTTTGTCCTTTTGCACTCAGATACTTGATTTGCATATCTTTATTCAGGAGAGACCCTTTCAAATTCTTTGAAATGCAAACATATATAATAACAAAAATATTTAGAATTTCACATAAAGGTTTCATAAGAATTGTTCACCTAAATGTATTTAAATAAAAAGTGAAGTGGGTTTATTATTATAGGTATTTGACACATACCGTATGTTGATTTTCTATTTTATGAGAGTTTCATGTGGTACATAGCTTTATTTTATTGGAAGTCTATTTAATATAGGAAAAATGTTACTGTGTATAGATAGTCCTGATCTATCACCATAGCTGCACTGATTAGATTAATCTGTTTCCTGTATAACTACATCTAATCACACATTGCAAAATAAAGATTTTTCAACATGTCATTGTCATCCAACTAGATTTCTTTGTATTCTGCTTGCAAACTTAATTTCAGGCATAAAGTACGTTAAAAAAGAAAATAATCCATTAAGTAGCAGCATTTCTCCTGAGCACTCCAAGATCAAACTCATCTTAGTGGTTATATTTCATTGCTCTTCAGTACAGGTTAGGAAGATTATTCTCATTTTAAACATTGTTAGTTTTACTTTAAAAGTACAGAAACATTTCCAGGTAATAAAAAATGTTTAGCAAGCTACATTGCCTCAAGGCTACACCACCTACACCATATAGAGATGATCAAATGAAACCATCATTCTTTACAATCCTGTCATAAATGTTTACTGCAATGGTGCTGTCAGGCTACCTGAAATAAAGTAGGCCAGAGTCCTTGCACACAACATTTCAGAGTTCTATTCTGTGGCTACCTTCTACCATCCCCCAAACTCCTCCCCTTGGTGGTACTCACAAAAACTGGGATCAAAGCAGACCCTTGGTCAGTGGGTCAGCAATATTTCAGTCTCATTTATGTGAGAAATTGGAATGTAGGCTACATCTTTATACCAGAATACCAGAGTAACAAGCATTTGAGAAAAAAGCAAAACATATTTTGTTCTTACTTCCTCTTCTTTTTTCACCATTTCTTCTTTTCTGTAAAGTTATATCTATAATTTGCTCATGAAAATCTTCCCATTGAATTAATAATGTATTTATTAAAATAAATTATCTGTGTATATCAGACTATCAAGAGTTATAGGAGTACACTGCTGACACAACCATACATCCTTCTTCTGCTGGCTTAATTTTTAGTTTGAAAGATGAAAGACTGACCTGAAAAAACCATTTGATATACAGTGCTGTATCTTATATTTTTATTTTATCTGAAATTCTATGAAAATAAAGATATATCAAACTGAAATGAAAAATAAATTATTTTCCTTGTAGATAAGTATAGGTAAGCATATGCTTTTGTAATTAGCTTTTTAAAATAGATACACCAAATCAAAAGCAGATTCCATACACAGGTCTCTACCTAATAAATAGCCTATTTTGTAGGGAGGTCAGCACACATGGGAAATGATAAGTCCTAAAGATCAAATTACTCCTTCCTCTCTGTTGTGTAAAGTGTTCAAGCTGAAACTTGTTGGAGTATATTTCTATACTGTTGTTAGTTCAGTAGCATTAAAAAAACCTAGAAGTTTTTTAAATGTGGGAAGAAGATCCAATTACCCCATCTTAAATGTAAAAGCCTAGAAACCATAAAACTGAACGATTCAATAAATCAACTGAAGAAACCTGCCAAGAGGATATATTAGTGACTTATTCATCTTTAAGCATATATAAAAGACTGGACTCTAGGGATGTTGTCATAAAAAGGAATTTTCTAGTATACTCATTAATCCAACTATTATTTTTCCCCACTTTAGACATTTTCTACTATACATTCAGGACTTAGAGATGTGATGAGCTTGACTGATGTTGTTAGGTAATCTTCTCCCCTCTGGCCTCACATATCACCATGTTAAATTTCTCTAAGTTGTACATTTGGGGGAACATTAGAAGAGATAATTTTAATTTTGCTAATATCATTGTATGTGTTTGATTCTCTAGCAGTGCATTATTCATCACATAAAATTTGATCCAGGGAAACACATACCAATCTGTAGAGTGGGTAACATGTTAAAAAAGAAAACAAAAAGCATGAGAAATACTGCCAAGAGTACATATTCAGTTTAGAGCAGCATTTAAGTGGTTCCAAACACTCATTTGCTTTCATCTTCATTTTATTTTATTTATTTATTTATTTATTTTTAAGATGTTGGGGGTAGGAGTTTATTAATAAATTTATTTATTTTTGCTGTGTTGGGTCTTCGTTTCTGTGCGTGGGCTTTCTCTAGTTGCAGCGAACAGGGGCCACTCTTCATCGCGGCGCGCGGGCCTCTCACTATCGCGGCCTCTCTTGTTGTGGAGCACAGGCTCCAGATGTGCAGGCTCAGTAATTGTAGCTCACGGGCCCAGTTGCTCCGCGGCATGTGGGATGCTCCCAGGCCAGGGCTCGAGCCCGTGTCCCCTGCATTGGCAGGTGGACTCTCAACCACTGCACCATCAGGGAAGCCCTTTATTTTATTTTTACATATTTATTGGAGTATAATTGCTTTACAATTATGTGTGTTAGTTTCTGCTTTATAAAGTTTCTGCTTTAGAACAAAGGGAATCAGCTATACATATACATTTATCCCCATATCTCCTCCCTCTTGTGTATCCCTCCCACCCTCCTTATCCCACCCCTCTAAGTGGACATAAAGCACTGAGCTGATCTCCCTGTGCTATGTGGCTGCTTCACACTAGCTATCTATTTTACATTTGGTAGTATATATAAGTCCATGCCACTCTCTCACTTTGTCACAGCTTACCCTCCCCCCTCCCCATGTCCTCAGGTCCATTCCCTACATCTGCTTCTTTATTCCTGTCCTGCCCCTAGGCTCTTCATAACCTTTTTTTTTTCTCTTTTTAATCATCAGTTGTGGGATACCTTATATGGAGATTTCAGTGTTTCTCAGTTTGATACATTGCCCAGTTTTCCTTTTGAACTCATTCATGTATTAAGGCTGATCGAGTGTTCTGCAGATAAAATTTTGGTGCTTTGAGTCATTCTTTAAATAAAATACAGGAACTTTCCTTGAAGTGACATAAAAATAAACTTTGAGGTATGAATTTTTTTTTTAATTTATTTTCCTCACAATCTCTTCGTGTTACCACAAACCACAGGAAACAAAATCACAAATTTTTAATTTTGCAGAGAGAATAAGCGAGTAGTGGGATTTTTTGTCCAAGGCTAACTCTATTGTTCTTTCTCTCTCCACTCAGGCTTTATTATTTAAACACCCCCAATTTGATTGAGAAGTGTGATTTCCAGTTATTGCTCAAATAAAATGCCCATCGATAATAACACAATTTGTTCCAAGTTTTAACTTTAAGAATAAAATCATAACGATGTCTTGAGGTACGGCAATTTCATCATTTAATTTTTTCCCCTGTTAAGGTAGTGAAACAAATAAAGGAGAATCTTATAATAACTTATGAAATTTTTTGTTCATAAATTTGCAAGAACCAGACTTACTATAATGATGCATGGTTGTCTGAACTTCTTATTTTGATAGTTTCACAAATTATGATGTTTTCATGATACATAATTATTAGTTCTCCTGGTGGAATACGTTTTTGTACAAATCCAAAAATCTTTTGAGTCCATTAGAAAATATATTAAATGGCCCCAAAAATCTTTTGAGTCCATTAGAAAATATATTAAATGGCCCTTTAATTTGTCTTTTGCTTTTGTACATATTTTTCTCTCAATTATAGTTTTACCAGTGTCCTTACTAAAACACTGAATACATCATACTAAAACTATACTTTAATGACAAACGTTCAACAATTAATTCTAAGTAATCTATTTTGCTATTCAATATATATTACGTACTTGACATTCTGCTATGTGGTCTAAGGGATATATTTATGTTCAAATTATAGAGATAAAATAGCATACAAAAGCCTAATATTAATCAGAACAGGAATCCATATTAAGATTCCAAATTTGTAATATCAATATTAGAGAAGTCTTCATGGAGGAGTTAAACACTACTGTCATAAAAATACAAAACACTTGCTCAAATTTTATTAACATAAAATGAGGCACAATCTTATAATCCTTTATTACCCAGATCATTGAAGTAACTCTGAAAGTGTCTCCTTGATAATTTTTACCTCCTACTCATTCTCTACACCACTTCTAGGGGTGTTAAAGATCAAAAATGATCATGTCATGTTGTTTTAAGTACTCTGTTGTCTGTCTGCTATTTGATAAAATCCAAACTCTAAAGTGAAAAATATAAAGATATTTGCATCTTACTGCAGCCTAAAATTTTACTTCTGTTCACGTGCAATTCTTCTACTGACTCCTGAAGACTCAGCTTAAATGGCATTTCCACTGATAAAACTTGCTTGGCTCCACAAGCTAGGTTTTGTGACTGTCTTCAGTTTTTCAACTTTTGAGTAAGACCTATATTACAGTATCTAATATATTATATGCTAACGTATGAACATATGCATACATTTCCTTGATTTCAAGGACCATCAGTGGTACAGGATGACTGTGAACATATTTACCTTCCTATTACTCTTGGACTTCTCCTTATTATCTAACATCTTAATAAATACTGTATCTTCCTGCAATGGCCTGGTTGGTGGGAACAAGTTGTTCTTTAAAGTTGGCTCAGATCAAGGCTGAGAGGAATGAAGAGCAAGATACAAGGAAAAGGAAAGTAGTGTACTGTAATATTGTCTACTTTCAATTTTGCCTGCTTTCATAGCACTGTATGTAGAATCTGGAGAGCTGTGAGAAGTAATCTAAATATTCAAAATTCCATAAAAGACACTTTAAGAGCATATTTGTTATTTTAAAATATCAATTGAGTATGATATTCTGTTACTATTTTATTTTGAAGACTTTCAATTAGCCCTCAAATTTTCAAAACAGAGCTTATGACTAATATGAATTTGGAACATGAGATTTAAAAGTAAAATACCTTTTTAAAGTATTTTAAAGGGTATCTCATTGTGAGAAAGTTCCTCATAAAGAACTGAACGTAAAGAACCTGACCTTAAAATTTGGGAAGGTGGGGCTTCCCTGGTGGTGCAGTGGTTGAGAGTCCGCCTGCCGATGCAGGGTACACGGGTTCGTGCCCCAGTCCGGGAAGATCCCACATGCCGCGGAGCAGCTGGGCCCGTGAGCCATGGTTGCTGGGCCTGCACGTCCGGAGCCTGTGCTCTGCAATGGGAGAGGCCATGACAATGAGAGGCCTGCGTACTGCAAAAAAAAAAAAAAAAATTGGGGAAGGTGTATTTTCTCTTATCAAGGTCTAGTCAACTAACTCCCATTCCTGAAATAAAATAGTGAAGAGCCAACTAAAAATCAATTCACCATGCCTGAGGCTTCCAGCTCCAGAACGAGCAAGAGCAGACATAATGTGATTATGAGGACTCAGAGCATTCAGGATGTACAGCTGAATCCCACATAAATTGCCAGCCAAAGGGAAATGTTGCTGGATGCCTTCTTAACAGGGATTTACAACAATTGAGCTTTTTGATATGTATTTCTGTAGTGTGGTGGATCCCAAGTCCAAAAATGAGGCTTTCATAGTCACAAATTCTGCCAACACTTTAGCTCATTACCTCTACAAGACTTCGATAATTACAGCATTAATATTGTTGGGCATTTAGTACATTAAAGCATTTGCCACTGTTATGAAGATTTTCCTGGAAAAAAAATGACTGAAATCATCCCTATTTATATAAAATTGACACCTGAAAATAAATGCTTTTTATGATGTGATGCAATGCATTGGTGCAAAAAGATATCCAGCAGGATTAATTTAATACTGTTTACAGCAGTATCTGGCAAAAAACTTAAAAAATAAGAACAAAAGAATTATTTTAAATTTCCCCGTGATTTATGAAAAAATATGAATTTTTATAAGCATGTAGATATGAAAATCACATTTAGTGTATACATACACACACAGATTTAATACATATATACCCAGAATTCCTTTATTGTACAATAGAAAAATATCATTCCTTTAATCAGGAACATGAGGGTTATCCTCTGCATATGGCCAGCATAGATAAACCTGTTAAACTGAATCTACTTAGGCAGTTTCTGTCAGAGAACATAATTTTGCATTGTGTACATCAGCTAAACAGCCATAAGGGACACCACTAGGCCCTGAGTCAAGAGAAATAGGACAAAAATGACTAGTCACAGATTTTGGTAGCAGATACCAGGAAGATGCACAGGAATAGGAATATTCCTCAGTAGACCTAAGTTGGAAGAGGAATAAAACTTCCCCCACAACAGAGAACACACAGCAAGATGAAACCATTGATGCAGCAGCCTCACATCTAATGACAAGGGGTCAGAAAACTTTCCCTACACCAAGAAACGTTTCATCATCTCTTTAGGGACTTGAATATTGAACTGGTCAAATAGTTATCCAAAATATTTTTGGATAATGAAATTGAGTGAGGTATTATGTAGCAAGTTTTTCAGGCATGAGAAGGATGGCTGAAATCCTTGACATATTGTACTACTAAAATAAGAAATACTTAGACTGTTAATGTGTAATTATTTTCATAATTTGTATTCCTATGGTTCTATATGTCCTTGCATTTTTAATATGCAATAGTACCTTTCACATAGAAAAATACCAGCCACCTGTTCTGTCCCAAGAATGACTTTGCCATGAGTGTACTACTTTAGCTTTTTCTCATGTTTCCTAGGCAACAAAGTTACAGAAGTTTTATGTCTTTGGCTTTTAACACCAAGAAAGCAATTTTTTCCCCGATTGAGTCCAATGAGAAAAAAGCCCCTTTATTTGGTAGACATTATTACATACTTTGGCACTTCCTATAAGTTATTCTTCTATATCTTCCTTGGGGCAGCCACCTGGCATTGTGCTGTTAAATAATTTACACCCATTATGAAACAGAATACAATCTGACTCATAGTATTTCCCAACCATGCAATAATAAAGTATGCTAACAGCAGGATTGTTCGGTGTCAAAATTCATGATTTCTTAGCTTCTATGTCGGTATTAGCTGAAGGTATAATTACTTCTGTAAAAGTCCCACCTTGATGTATCTTTACATCATCTTCAGAACAACAGTATAGTGAACTTGAAAGAGCTCCTATCTGTGCAGAAAGACCCAGATCATCATAACACGTGATTTGAGCAAATGTCATTTTTGCTTTCAGAGTCATACTTTTTCTATTACAAAAATGAAGTGTATAAACTACACCCTTTATAGGAAAATTGTACTGATATGTTTAAAAAGATGTGAAAATAGAGACTTTAGACTACTGATCTGTCAACCTTAAAATAAAACAGCCAGAGTTATTTTACCAGCAAATTGAGTTTATCAGCAGCTGAGACTGTGCGTCCGGAGCCTGTGCTCCACAATGGGAGAGGCCACAACAGTGAGAGGCCCACGTACCGCAAAAAAAATAAAATTAAAAAAAAGTCTGTAAGAATTAACTATTTTGTAAAGAATTAGTAGTTTTTAAAATCAGATTATTGAGAATTTATATACAATAAAAGTTACCATTCTTGTGTAGAAGTCTATGAGTTTTGACAAATATTGATATTCCTTACTTAAATAGTAAGGAAATAGATACTCTGACCTTGAGTGAATTTGAGAATGTCTGACTTTATCTTCTTGTTATAAATCTTTGATGTAATAGTCATGGCTCCTTCATGGAATTTCTATCAGAATTATAATAGAAAATGAATGGAAAAAGACCAAACTCGATATTTTAAATAAATAAATGGATGCTGACCTCTGCTGCCTCCTACCAATTCAATTCAAGAGTAAGAGAAATAGGGGCTTCCCTGGTGGTGCAGTGGTTGGGAGTCTGCCTGCCGATGCAGGGGACGCGGGTTTGTGCCTCGGTCCGGGAAGATCCCACATGCCACAGAGTGGCTGGGCCCGTGAGCCATGGCTGCTGAGCCTGTCCGTCTGGATCCTGTGCTCCACAACGGGAGAGACCACAGCAGTGAGAGATCCGCCTACCGCAAAAGAAAAAAAAAAAGAGTAAGAGAAATAAATAACTCATCATTCATTCATATATTCATTCATCTAGTCATTAAAAATACTAATTGAGGGAATTCTGTGTGCTAACAGTATGCTAGCTGCTGAAAATTCAATGATAAACAAAACAGACTTTAAAAAGTAATAAAGCTATAAAGGCAAGAACAGAATTTCATGAGATAAAATAACACAGATCTCCAAATTTAGATTTGTAAGTTAGAGGATATCTTCTCTGAGAAGTAATGTTTGACTTAATACTTAGTGAATTATCAAGTGTTAGCCACCCATAGAGATATACAATAGTAATGGGATGACAATATCAGATACAGGAAATAATATATATGATGTCCCTTCCTGAGAAAGAGTATAAAGAATTGATGGGAGACCAGCAGGACTAAAGCATAGAGTGCGATAGAAGAATAATTTGAAGCTGAAGTAAAGGTAAACCAAACTGTGCAAAACCCTGTAGATCTATGGACCTGGCTCTTTGTTAGAATATGAATGATTGGAACTTTCTTGTGGCCAGTCTTTTCAAGAAATGCAGGCCTACTCTATGATGCTCAGCTTGGAGGAGGGTCAAAGACCCAAATTCAAGGCTAAGTATCATTAAGCTTTTTAACTCATGCTGACTACTCTAACAATTGGACATGAAAATGCTGTATGGGGGTATATGAAGGAACATTTGAGGGCACTGTGGATGGAGCTGCTCAGAGAATGGACAAGCATACTCTGCTTACTGCTCCAGTGTCAGGTAGATAACCTCACATGACTTTAACCAGTCAGTATATTGGGACCATGTTCTTTCATGGTTCAAGCAGCTCACTGAGTGTCATTCATTTGCTAAGTTGAAAATCCCTAAATTTGGTTTGAGAGTAATCACTCCCTGCTGACTTTCCTATACATAGCCAAAAATGATATAGATCAACATCTAGGCTGATGGTTCTGAAGCTGCTGATACATCAGTTAGCCAACTAATGCTTGCAAACCATGACAACTGCCGCTCCAAACTTGTCATAATGGCCTGGTCATGATAATGGTGAGTGAAGGCAGGGTTGAAGTAAGGCATCTTAACCTTTTCCAAATGTGATGCTGAGGAATACTGTATTAGTTAATTACAAACTTTATTTTAACTAGTCAGTCCTAATAAATGTTACTTTGATTCTCTTGGCAGCCAAGATGGCAAAGTAGGAGGACTCTGAGCTCACCTCTTCCCAAGGGCACACAAAAGTTACAAGTATTTGCAGAACAACTATTGATGAGAAAGACCAAAATATACCAGAAAAGATCTTATACAGCTAAAGATATAAAGACAGAAACACAACAAGACAGTAATAGGGGAAGAGACATGATATAGTCAAGAACCATAGCTCCTGGTGGGTGACCAACAAACGGGAGGATAAATGGTTCTCCCAAAGGATAAGGGGCTCCTAGCTCCACACCAGGCTCACCAGCCCAGGAGGTTCCTTCATGAGGAAGATGAGCCCCCAGAACATTTGGCATTGAAGACCAGTGGAGCTTATTTTCAGGAGAGCCAGAGGGCTATGAGAAATAGAGACTCCTCTATTAAAGGATGCACACAAAATCTCAGCCCACTCTCACCAGTTTTATTCAATGTATAATAGTATTGGAAGTCATAGCCACAGCAATCAGACAAGAAAATAAGGAATCCAAATTGGAAAGGAAGTAGTAAAACTGTCATTGTTTGCAGATGACATGATACTATACATAGAAAATAATAAACACACCACCAAAATACTACTAGAACTCATCAATGAATTCAATAAAGCTTCAGGATACAAAATTAATGTACAGAAATCTGTTTTCTCTATACACTAGTAACAAACTGTCAGAAAGAGATATAAAGAAAACAATCCCATTTACAATCAGTTCCAAAAGAATAAAAAAACAAAAACCTAGGAATAAATCTAACTAAGGAGGTAAAATACCTGTACACAAAAAACCTTAAGACACTAATAAAAATTTGAAGATGACACAGATAGAAATTTATACCATGTTAATGGATTCAAAGAATTAATATTGTTAAAATGACCATATTACCCAAAGCAATCCACAGATTCAATGCAATTCCTATAAAATGGCATTTTTCACACAACTAGAGCAAATAATTCTAAAATTTGTATGGAAGCACAAAAGACCTTGAATAGCCAAAACAATCTGAGAAAGAAGAACAAAGCTGGAGGTTTCATGCTACCAGATCTCAACCTATATTACAAAGCTACAGTAATCAAAACAGTATGGTACTGGCACTAAAATAGACACATAGATCAATGGAATAGAATAGAGAGTTCAAAAATAAAACTAAACTTATATGGGCAATTGATGTATGACAAAGGAGGCCAGAATATACAATGGGGAAAAGACAGCCTCATCTATAAATTGCATTGGGAAAACTGGACAGCTTCATACAAACCAATCAAACTGGACTACTGTCTCACATCATGTACAAAAATAAGTTCAAAATTGATAAAAGACTTACATGTAAGACTTGAAACCATAAAGCTTCTAGAAGAAAACATAGGCAGTACACTCTTGGACAACAGTCTTAACAATTTTTTTTAAAATATGTCTCCTCAAGCAAGGGAAACAAAAGCAAAAATAAACAAGTGAGACTACATCAAACTAAAAAGCTTTTGCACAGCAAAGAAAGCTATCAACAGAAAAAAGGCTGCCTACTGAACGGGAGAAGATATTTGCAAATAATATATCTGATAAAGTGTTAATATCCAAAATATACAAAGAACGCATACAATTCAGTATCAAAAAAACAAACTCAATTAAAAAATGAGCAAAGGATCTGAATAGACATTTTTCTACACTCTACACACAAAAAATGAATAGATGTTTTAGAATTGATGATCATGTGTACAGAAAAATCTGCCAGGAAAATTTACTGTGGGACTAACCAGAAAAACTAAGAAAAGCAGGGTGATAAAGGAAAGAGATATAAGATCAAGGGAGGCTTTTAAGTGGGAAACAGAGGAAATTCAGATGATCCAGTTGTAAGGGGCATCTTGAACATGTAGGCAAAATGGGCAAAAATTGAAGATGTGAATTCATTAGGAAGACAAGAGAGGATGGGGTGCAGAGCAAATGTGAAGGAATTGGCCTCCACTAGGAAGAGGGATCCTTTCTCTTTCCTAAAAACAGAAAAAAATAAAAATAAAGCCTGAGGCATATGGCTCTAAGTACTAGACTTTCTATTAGAGAAATGAGGGAGCTCCCATCTGATTGCTTCTATTTCTTACAATGAGTTCTGTGGCAATACCATCAGCCGAACATGTGTGTTGGGGACGTTAGAAATAACTAAGATGTTTGACAGCAGAAAAAACATAATGCAGAGTCTCTAGGGATAGTGGGAAAGTAAGTTAGACAGGATTGAATTCCCTACCTTTCAACTAGTTTCAAAGAAATGATTAGCCAGGATCACCCCTTTTAGGAAGGTACAAGTTATGTCATTTGGGAATACAAACTTATGTTATAGGTCTACTCCAAGAGAAATAAAACATAGATATCAGATATAGTGTGGTAGTCTAGATAAGAAGAGAAAATGTGCTACTAGGTTCCACCACTTACTGGCTGCATTACTTGGACAAGTTATATAACCTCTAAGTTTAAAATTTCCCATATGAAAATTTAAAATAATAATAAACTCTATGAGTTGATGTATTAAAAGTCTTAATGTGTGTAAAACATTTGGCATAAAACATGGTACATAATGGGATTTCAACAATGGTTCTGGTGAGGGTGGTAATAGAAATAGTAGTAATAATTTTAGAGCCACATGATGAGGACAGCGAAAAAAAGCAGAATACATCATAATCTGTTCCCCAGCTCATTATTCAAGCAAATCACTACTGTGTTATCTGTTCACATCCCTTCTTTCTAGACATGGGCCTTTATACCAACCTTGCCTGTTATATTCCAGCCAGGCTGAACTACATACAGTATTCAAAAAAACACCATGGTACCTTATACATATACATATTTGCACAAGGTTTTCCTTCTGCCTGGAAATATAACCAGGAATACCAGCATCCCCACCAACACATACAAACAAACACACACACATGCACACGCATATGCACACACACACACACACACACACACACACACAAAACCACCCCACTCTTCTTTTGCCAAAGGGGTACTTAATTTTTAAAATTCAATCAGTCATCTTTCCAAAAAGCCTTTCCTGAATGCAGGTTAGTGGCCATTCCTCTTTTCACTCCTCTGATACAGAGTGAATCATATAATATTGTATGTGTCTTTCCAATTACTTGTGAGCTCCCTGAGAGAAGAGGCAGTTTCTTCTATACATTAAGTACTTTACACTGTTACTGACAAAAGAAGGGCTCCATATGTAGTCACCTAATGAATGCATGGGACCTATGAAAGTAGAGATATCTCCATGCATACCTTAAGCAAAGCTTCAGAGACAGCAAATTTTGCATAAGAATAATTTGGGGATGAAAAGGCTGGAGTATTTCCAAGTGATTAAAACCCTACCAGGTGCACCATCAGCAATAACGGTGGCAGTAGCAAAACCCCAAGTTGATTCCAGGTTTGTTAAGAAGGATCTGCAATTCTGAAGGATAATAAACCACATGATGTATAGGTGATATTGGTGCACAGGTGAAGGTGGGTAACGGTGGAACTTTCCAGGAATAAAAACTTCAGATCCCCAAATTCTTAATATCTAAATAAAATGAATGATGAAACAACCTCAAAAAAATTTTGGAGAGAGTGATTAAGGTATGGACATGCCCTTCTATGATAGGAAATGTCATAGAAAAGCACATGACAAGTAACATGACATTTTGTGCAACTTTTATTTTGGGGTGATTTTTTCTGCTATTAGCAAATTTTATTTTCTGACTAACATTTAACCTATGTTCTGTTTGGGATTTGAATGATTTCTTCTCATATGTTCATTTAATTGTTTTGTGGTAGACTTTGGTGATAAATTTTGGGTGTATAGCTAGTCTGCAGGTGGTTAATAGATTTCCCCATACTTACAAAGAGTTTTGCCTAAGATCACGCTATAATTTTGCCTCCCATGTTAACAAAATGCATTATCATTTCAATAATCCAATTCAGTGTGTTTCTTACAAGCAAAATCACAGATTTATTGAGCTATAAAAAGACAAATCAAGTAAATAAAAAGCTTTTGTCTCATCTACTGTATATTTTTTAATAAGAATATAGTAAGGATATGTGAGTTTGGTGTCATTTACTGTTATGGAGTAAAGGATGTCCATATTATTAAAAGCACTGTTTAAGTCATAGTACCTGATAAATAGTAAACTCCTTCCCATTGTCAATACATAACATAGTTTCCCCTCTTTTAAATTTGTTTAATATGACTTATTACAAGAAATATTCAGTGTTTTTTAAGCTTTTACCATGACTCAACCAACAATATTCTCTCATCTTTAATCTCAAGTAAAACTTCACTGTCCTATGTTTGCTTAGGTAGATGAAAGGACACTGCAGACGCACACTGAATTAACTGATTCTCAGATAAAATTTGTTTTGAATAAGGTCAATTCCTCCAGGTTGCCAGATGGTATTTTAGTGACCCTTTTGTTACATCAGTGGTATTGCTGAGCTGCCTGTCAATAAGGAAAGACACAAGGCTGTACCCTTTTAGAGGGAGGGACTGCTGTCAGTTCTTAAATACCATTAAAAGAGGGAAAACGAAAGGAATACTTTAAATAAACTTTGTTTAAAGAATTAATTGCACATATGCTAAAGTGAACTAGATTGTTCATCCATGAGAATTATAAATTCCAACTCGATTGAAAAATGTGACATTGCAGATATTCAAGGGTCTTTCAAAACATCAAGCTTCTTACATATCATTTAAGATGTCCTTGTGTGCCAAGAATACTGCTTTCAAGAAAAATTCTGTCTTATTGATCAAATAAAATTATTAGTATTTTTAAAAACCTGCATTCTACACTTGGTTTGTAAGTCATGGTAGATAGTTAAAAATGATTTCACATGTTTGGTCTCAAAATCCCTTAATCCTTTAGGAATGTATTTTCATAGTCCAGAATCTATGTAGATTATAAATCAAACTGAAGTAATTTCTTTAGGAGAAGTGTCTAACCCCCCCACACACTAGTCAGTGCCTTCACTTTATGTCAGTGATTTCAATTTGCTAAGGGCAATTTTCTAGGAAAAGTTAGGTAGCTAACATGTAATATCATCTGTCTTTCAGGTTTCTCATGTGTATCATCTCTTTATTTCTCAGAATAAAGTGCTCATTAGATCTCAGTTTTATAGATGGGGAAGCTGAGGTTTCAGGAGAATAAATGAATTGATCAAAGTCACACAAGTAACACGTTTCATTGCTGAAATCTCAATATAAGTTTTTGTCTGAGTTCAGGGATTATTCTCAGAAATCCCACTCCTAAGGTTTCTATGACAGTTATTAATTTAAGTCATAGGTTTAGGTTTTATTTCTTGAATATGTATTCTTGGCTCCTTTCTGGGTTGCCTGTTCACATTCTATCACATTCTCCAGGTCACTGTCTTGCATTTCTGAGTTGCACTATTTAATTAACCTGGTTAATACTATAGAGGCCTGGTGTTACAGAGGCCTAACATTAATTACAAACAAGGCAAAATATGACCAAATTTAGATTACTTTGGTGGATAGGTATGTTTGAATCTTCCCTTAAATCCTATGCAAAAGTCTGGTTTCACTTTCTCATGGTGGAAAGGAATTGCATGTCTCAGCATTTTTGTATAGAAACATTTTCATCTTTTTCTCCATTCATTCCACTAGTTAATTTAGAATGTTGTTATTTGTTTATTATGTTTTTATAGATTTCTGATAGGAACATATTCCCTCAAATAGGTAAGTTTTATTGATTTTAGAAGATCAAGTATACAGTGCTGAACTTCCAACTTTTCAATTTGCCGTTGCATTTCACACTATAGAATACCTTGCATGGAACTTTGAGATAGAAGAACAGTTAGAAGAAGGTTTCTGTTCTGGCTTCCCCTATGAATTGATGGTACATTAGCATACACTAATGAGAGAGAATGGACAGTAATTGTGACTGTACCCCATTCTTATTTAAGTCTAGTCTGGAGCATTGCCTAACTCCCCTCCTGTGATGGACTCCATGCATTAATAAAACTTAATTTTCTCCTATTAAAATTTTCTATCATTTTTAATTACTCAAAGGAGATATTTTTACTAGAATGACTGGTACTGATGACATTAATTTCCTCCTCCTTTACAAATCCTAAGTGATCTCATTCAAACCCATGATTTAAACTCTTCTGCTTTCCAGAAAATGTATACTTACTGATTTTTAGAAACATACACCCATCATTCATGAGCCCAATTTGATACGCCTCTTAAAATCTTCTACAAAGCTCTTTGTCTTCTTTAATTTCTATGTCCTTTTCTTTGTTTGTTTGTTTTTTGTTTGTTTTGGTTTTAGCATAGAACAGGGAATGAGACACTTCTTTTGTATGAGTGTCCCTTAAAATTTATGACAAATAATGACATAGATGATTAGCATATGATTTGTCACACAGAATTACTATTGTTAGTAATCTGACTTCCCTTTGAAAATAGTCAAGCCATTGTTTTAAAAGAAAATTTTCAAGGTTGTTAATCATTTTGTGGCACAAGATACTGTTGGAAAAATTCTCTTTGAATTTAAGAGAAAGCAATAGTTATTTTTTTAAGTGATCTCTCTGAGGATCTCCAAATATTAGACCAGTTACATTGATTTGAAGAAGCCATGCCTTCATATATTAACTAACTATGCTCATTAAAAAGTAAAGGTCAATTATTTAACATGTATAAAATTTAGTTATGTTAGATGAATAAGTTCTACAGACCTGCTGTATAACATAGTGCCAATAATAATACAATATTGTGAACTTCTATATTTGTTAAAAGAATAGATCCCGTGCTAAATATCCATACCACCAAAAGAAAAGGAAACATGAGGAAACCCTGGAAGAAGGTGTTGCATATGTCTATTACCTTGATTGTTGTGATGGCATTAAAGTTAATTGCATATATCCAAATTCATCAGTTGTACATACTAAATGTGTGCAGTCCTTTCTATGTCAATTATACCTCAATAAGTCTGTCTAAAAAAAACCAAAGGTAGAAAAAATATAGGGTAAGATGGTGAAGTAAGAAGCACCAAGGATCTGTCTCTCCACCTACAACACTGCACTGGCAAAACAGATGTAATTATTTTGGAACTCTGGAGTCTACTGAAAACTTGCAACTTCCAGAAGAAGGTTTAGATGGTAAATTGTGGTTAATTCTAGTCAATTTCAGCTCTTAGCACAGTAGCAGCTACTCTCCACCACCTTACCCCATGTCAGGCAGCTATGCATGCATTCCAGAAGCAGCTTACATGCAACTAGTAGGAGGCAGGATGGGCAAAAAGGACACTGCCTTTCAAATATCAGGATCTGTGCTCTCATCACTCATTGCTGCTTCTGATCTCAGAGGTACAAAGAGGCAGGCAGCCACTGTTATGCCTCCTCTCATGTGGCAAGCCCCTCCCCTTCTGGCTGAAGTGACTACACCAGGAGACATAAAAAACTGGTGCCTTAGTCTGCTTCATTTTAATCTTTTTTCCCCTTTTGGGAGCCAGACATTAAAGATTAGGATATTCAAATCAACTGCACATATTGGGGAAATTAAAGAAAGTCACTATGTATGCCCAGGGAAAGGCATACACTCAGATAACTTGAGAAAACCTTAAGTTTACATCTCAGGCTGACACTTACAACAGAAAGAGCCCATAACAATTTAAAAAATAAATAAATGGATAAGTAAATAAATAAAGTGAAAAAAGAGCAAACTTGGGAATGGGAGAGCCTAACTAATTTCCAGAGCTAGCATATTAGGTTCATATGTCCAGTTTTCAGCAACAACAACAAAAGTCACAAGACATACAAAGAAACATGAATATAGTACAGTCAAAGGAAAATATAAGTCAACAAAACCTTGCCCTGAAAAAGACTTGATGATGGATCTACTAGGCAAACACTTTAAAATGACTGTCTTAAAAATGTGCAAAAAAAGGAAAATGTGGAGAAAGTCAATAAAACAACATATGAAAACATGAAAATAGCAATAAAGAGATAGAAACCTAAAAAGATACCAAAAAGAAATTCCAGAGTTGAAAAGTACAACTGAGATGAAAAATTTACTAGCAGCAATCAAAGACAGCTTTGAGCAAGCACAGTAAAGAATAAGTAAACTTAAAGGTAGAACAATGGAAATTATGGAGTCTAAGGAACAGAAAGGAAAAAGATTAAAGAAAAGTGAGCAGAGCATTAGGGATGTATGGGACACCATCTAGTAGATCAACATATATGTTATGAGACTCTCAGAAGGAGAAGAGAAAAAAGGGCAGAGAGAATATTTGAACACATAATGTCAGAAAACATCCCAAAATTGATGAAGGACATTAATGTAAACATCCAAGAAGCTAAAGAAACTTCAAGTAAGATGAACCCAAAGAGCTTCACATCAAGACACATTATAATCAAATTTTCAAAAGATAAAGAGAGAATTTTGAAAGTAGCAAGAGAGAAATGACTCATCACATACAAAGGATCCTCAATAAAATTATAAGCAGATTTATCAACAGAAACATTGGAGGCTAGAAGGCAGTGGGCTAATATATTCAAAGTGCTAAAAGAAACAAACAAACAAAACACAGAAATGTCAACCAAGAATCCTATATCTGGCAAAACTTTCCTTCAAAATTAAAGAAGAAATTAAGATATGCCCAGATAAACAGAAGTTGAGGAATTTGTTGCTATTAGGCCTGCCATGCAGGAAATTCCAAAGAAGATCCTAAAGGTTAAAATAAAAGGACTCTAGAGAATAACTTGAGGTCATATGAAGAAATAAAGATCATAGTAAAGATAAATACAGACAATTACAAAATCTGGTATTATTTTAACAATGGTTTGTAAATCCATCTTTTGTTTTCTACATGATTCAAGAGACTAATATGTTAAAAAAATATTAGTCATAAAGCTAGTATTATTGTCACTTTAGTTTGTTAATGTCACATGTTTTCTACATAATTCAACAGATTAATCTATTTAAAATAAAAATTAGTTTATGTTTGGGGAACACAATATACAAAAATGTAATTCTGTGATATCAACAACTGAAAAAGGTGAGGACAGGGCTGTAAGGGAGCAGAGATTTTGTATGTTATTGAAGTCAATCTAGCATAAATTCAAGTTAGTGTTATAACTTTAGGATGTTAAATGTAAGCTCCATGGTAATCACAATGAGAACAGCTTTAGAATATACACAAAAGGAAATGAGAAATAAATATAAACATTTCACTGCAAAAAATTCAACTAAATACAAAACAAGACAGGAATATAGTAAAAGTATAGAAAAAGCTATGACATATGGAAAACAAATACAAGACATATGGAAAATAATAGAAGTATGTCCAGCCTTATCAGTAATTACTTTAAATGTAAAATAATTAAATCAAATCAAAAGACAGAGTTTGGCAAAATGGCTATAAAAACATAATCTGACTGTATGTTGTCTAGAAGAGACTCACTTTAGATCCAAAGACACAGAGGGGTTTGTGGATGAAAAAGGTTGCCTGCCATATCAGCAAACAAAGGATGTTGTGGCCTTCGAGCCATTAGCCACTGCCTCCCTCCACCCCACCCTTCTTAAGGGTGATCCTGAGGGGACCCAGGATGCAGACAAATGGGAAGTCCACTACCATGCCCTTAGACACTGCAGCCACCCCCAATGGTGCACCCTGGGGAGACTCAGGATGGGAAAGAACAGGGAACTGGCCTTAGATAGCTAAGGTACATATAAAAGGGATGATTTCAATGAGCCCAGACTCTTGCATCTTTCCATACATTGAAAAGTGCTAAATTCATTAACTTGAGATATCTGATTTTCTTTAATTAACAGTAATCTTTTGATGTTCTGACTACCTGGTCTTTGTTTCAAAACTCCTATATATCCGGCTGTTCCATTACCTCTTTGGAGCAGTACCTCAGAGCTATCTGAGAAGCTGCTTCCCAGGCTTGAAGTTCTCAGAAAGTCCACTGAATACAACATAATTCTCAACTTTTCGGTTGTGCATTTTTTTTCAGTCAACAGGTTGAAAGGATGGGAAAAGATATTCCATGCAAATAATAACTCAAAAAGAGCATGAGTGGCTACATGGATATCAAATAAAATAAACTTTAAATCAAATAACTACAAGAGACAAAGAGGTATATTATATATTAATAAAATGTTTAAATCAGCAAGAAGATATAATAATTATAAACATTTAATAAAAAAAACCTAAATATATGAAGAAAACAATGACAGAATTAAAGGGATAAAGTTTCACAGTAACAGTTATAGACTTTAATATTCCACTCTCAATAATGGATAAAACACCAAGCTAGAAGTTAATTGGGGAAACAGAGGACTTGAATAACACAATAATCCAACTAGATCTTAGAGACAAATACAGAACACTCACCCCAACAGCAACAGAATACAAATATTCTCAAGGTCCCATGAGACATTTTCCAAGATAGACCATACGTTAGGTCACAAGTTAAGTCTCAATAGATTTAAAAAGGCAAACATCATGCAAAGCATATTCTCCAACTACGGTGGGATGAAGTTAGAAACCAATAAATGAAGGAAAACTTAAAAATAAAAAAAAAAAAGGAAACTAAACAATGCATTCTTATACAGCTAATGGATCAAGGAAGATATCACAGGGGGAATTGGAAAATGCTTAGAGACAAATCAAAATACAAACACAAAATAGCAAAACTTATGGGACACAGGGAAAGCAGTGATAATGAAGAAATGTGTAGCTATAAAAGCTTATATTAAAAAAAAAAACAAGAAAAATCTTAAATTAATAATCTAACTTTAGAAATAAAGAACTAAAACAATAAGAACAAACTAAACTCAATCCACCAGAAGGAAGGAAATAATAAAGATTAGAGTAGAAACAAAGCACTAAGGAATAGAAAAACAAGAGAGAAAATCAATAAAACCAAAAATTAGTTCTTTGAAAAGATCAACAAAGTTGAGACATCTTTAGCTAGATGGATTAAGGAAAAAAAACAAAACAAAACAGAGAAGATTAAAATCAATAAAATCAGAAATAAAAGTGGGGACATTGTTACTGATCCTATAGAAATAAAAAGAATAAGGTAGTACTATAAAAAAATTGTACACCAACAAACTGGATAACCTAGATGAAACAGACAGATTCCTACAAAAACAAAATCTAACAAGACGAAATCACATAGAAATAAAAATCAGAGCAGGCTTATAACTAGTAAGAAGATTGAATCAGTAATTGAAAATATCTTGACAAAGAACACCCTGGACCTGATGGCTTCACTGGTGAATTCTACCTAGCATTTTAAGAAGAACAAACACTAACACTTCTCAAACTTTCAAAAAATTGAACAGGAGAGAAGACTTCTTTACTAATTCCCACAGACCAAAATTACCCTGATATCAAAGTCAGAAAGATACACCACTAGGAAAGAAAACTACAAACCAATATCTTTTATGAACAATGATGCAAAAATTCTCAAAAAATACTAACAATTTAAAAATACTAGCAGTTAAAAATGGTTAAGATGATAAATTTTATGTTATGTATATTTTTCCACCATCAAATTTCTATTATGTGGAGATAATTTTCCATTTTTCTACAATAAAAAATGGAAAATAAATTAAAGGTCTTTGTTTTTATATAATGGAGATATTACATAATTTGAAGGTTTTTAAAATAAAGTTTTGATGTATGACATTGCATATTCACGAAGGGCTTAATTATTTCAAATTTCATGTTTAGGTACCACACTTTCAGTATATATATGGGATCACTTATCCTACGTTGCAGTGGGTTTTTTGATATTTGTTTCAATCATAATAAGCTAGGCTATACTGCAGTAAAAAATAACCCCATATCTATATGGCTTAAGACAACTGCTTAAGACAACTACAGTTTATTTCCATTCATGCTACAAGTTAATATTGGTTTGGCTGGCAGGTCTCTTCCAAATTGTCCTCACTCTGAGACACTGGATAGCAGAGAGTGTTCATAAGAATACTTCTCAAACTTTAATATGCATACAAATCACTTGTTAAAATGCATATATTGATTGAACTCCGGGGAGGTGCCTGACATTCTGCATTTCTAGAAAGTTCATAGATAATGTTTATGGTTTTGGCCTGTAAGATACATTGATTAGAAAGGTTCTAGAGCAGAAACTCTTCATGCAGGAGGAAACTATTTGGCAAATTGCTCACTAGCTATTAATGGCTTCTAAAAAGAAGTAAAATGCATCAGCTTTGTTCACAATCCATTTACAGAAGCAAGCCAGACACACATTTTCAATTTGAGGAACGCAGGGAAACACGTTTGTACCATATTTCCAGAAGTGGGAGAACTGAACACCAGATAACAACCTTGATAATTATCACAGGGAACAAAATGTCTTCAGTGCATAGTGCACAGGAATGTTATTCTAGAGGAACAGCTCCAACAAAGATGGCTATTGCTGAACATCACAGACTAAAGCAGCTGAGTGTGGCCATAAACTTAGATTGTGCCAGTGCAAGTAGGCCCGCTTGATAGAGTTTTGACTTCTAAAGCCAGGAAATCCAAACAAATATGTAGAATAAGACATCTTATGAAGAGAAGAAAAAGTTTGTTTACCCCTAAAAAAATGTCCTGATCTAAGAAATAGTTATCATCCTGCCCCACAAAAATTAGCTGAAGCAACAGCCAATGATTCTATGCAGATATTGTTGACAGAGACTGAGAGTTCTTGAGTCCTAGGAAGCTCAGAGCTCAGATGGTCCTATTATACCAGAAAACCATTTGTATGGATTACTCAGAGAGATCCACCCTAATTTTCTCCAGGTTTATTCCTCCATTTACTTAATAATTTACCATGATCCATTCATAAAATGGCTCTAGGGACCTTGGATAGCCATTCATCTGAAACAGTAATTGTAAGTACATAAAAATGCATGATACATGGGCCTAGAACAAGGATAGATATGAGAAGTATAAGAGACTGCTGAAAACCCTCCAACTTCTAAGAACATTTGCGTTCCTACACAATAAATTTAATTTTTAAATTCATTCTATCTCAGAGTTTTCCTACCATCTCAAAGATAAAAGGTAGTTCAATCATAAACAGTACCTTACAACTCTGTCAACCATTCACCTCAGCAACTAATACTCTGTTCAATAATTAAAGCTTCTTCTATAACAGAAAACCTGATTATGGCTCTTAGTTTACATATTGTTTTAATAGACTGCTGCTCAAAATCCTCCATCTTTATACTCAATATTCTCCATCTTCAGATTGAAATTTATATAGACATCTAAAATGTTTTAACTCCATTAAACAAATCTGGTACACCCATGCTGCAGATGGCAACAATAACATAAAAATGCATAGCAGGTGTCAACTAAAAATATATTCACAACCTTAAAGTTGAGAGTTATGCTTTATTCGGTGGGAATTTCTAGGACTTCAAGCCTGGGAGGCAGCATCTCAAGTAACCCTGAGAAAACTGCTCTGAGGAGGCAAGGGAGTGAGGATACAATATGTAGAGGAGTTTTGCAATAAAGGACAGGGAGTCTGAACGTCAAAAGATTATTTTTAATTTAAGAAAACCAGATGTCTCAAGTTAAGGAATTTAATGCTTTTCTGTGTATGGGAAGATGCAAGAATCTGGGCTCACTGAAATCATTCCTTTGCTATGCACCTCAGCTCTCTGGGGCCAGTATCCTTAATTTTTCACATCCCGAGTTTCCTCGGGGCTCACCATAGGGAGTGGCTGCAGTCTGATGGCTGCTAGATGGCAAGTATTCTTTCTTTACTGAGTTTCCACAGGGCTCACCAGCTCACCAGTTGCTGTGGCTGCAATTGCTGATGACTATGACATCCTTTGTTTACTGAGATGACAGGCAATATTCCATTTATCACAGGTATCTACACAAGCTCACAAATTATTCAAGTTAAACACACTGGCTTTGTCTCTATTTGAATATAAGATAGTATACTACCCATCTGATTACAGCTAGTCACATGGTAATCATCCACTTCCTCTGAACTGTCAACCTCTCTCTGATTTCTGAGATGTGATATTTCTCAAGATGCATTTGCCAGTGTATGCCCAATAGTGCCATACCACTGGCAATGTTCTAGCCATCAGCATTTTCTGGCAACCATCAACTTGTATAAAGCCTCAGAAATAACACAATGTTTGATTTTTATCCTATTTCCTTGCTTCCCAGCACTACTAAATCCACTAGAAGATAGAGGAAAAATAGATTGCTTAAGATTTTTAATAAAAGACCTTTGTGAATTGCCAAGAGTAGTGTAGCATATCATATGGAATTGTTGTAAGGACAAGAATATCATATTAAAAATATATATCTACTACCTCTGTGAATGGCATGCATCTCCCTCTCGTCTGAAAACTGATCATAGAATCTGAGATCCATTAGGCATTACAGAGATCATCAAACTGTCTGAAACAAATTTCCAAATTTCGTATGCTTTACCATAAAACCATAACCACTGACGATGACTTGGAAGAGTAAAAGATGAGTATATTGTAAGAGAATTAACTGAAGAAGATAAGGCCTATGGTCAAGTCTGGATTTTGGTTTCAAGAAAGGAATGGAGCTGACAAATACAGTCATAGGAACCTTATCACTTCAGAAATTTTCCAAAATATAACATGTTATCTCAAAAGGTTAAAATACTGAGTTCCATATACAAATTCTAGTTTTATTTTATTACTTAATAAAATGGCTTCTTGCTCCACTTTTTATATCCCCTTTTCTACGGTCCTGAGCAACACATCTCCTCTTTTAAACCAGTTCCTCAATCTTCATTGGATTTGCAGTATTGGTAGCCGTGGGGCCAGAAAAAAATAATGTCTGTGATGACATCGTGGTAACAATATTTAACCTTATCATTTTATTTTGAGGTAAAGTTATATTCAGCCTTAACAAGAAGTAAGGAGTGAGCTAGAGTCAATTAAAAAATTCAGATTTATATCTAAGGAGGAAGGTCAGGACAGAATTTATAAAATTAGCAATTAGCTACCTAAACATGATAGTTCAAAAGATGTAAGAGTGTAAACAGAGAGATTGTTGAGAGAGCAAAGGGTCATAAAGATATTCATTGGGTAACATCTGAATTTGATTGGATGAAGGGAGAATAAAATTCAACAGTAAAGACACTGTAAAAAGCAGGTAGGAAATTAAGAAGGAAACAGAAAAATTACAATGTCAGATGTCAAGGAAGTAGAAAAATGAATTAATAATGTGGCAGTCAATAGTGATGAATGATACCGAAAATTCAAGATAACAGCTAAAATAATTCTATGATAACTTGTTTGTTTTGAAATTCGGTTTCTAATAGAAGAGGTCAGGTAAGCTCTGGAATTAGAAAATCTGAAATCAATCCCAAGCTTTGCCACTTGCTAGCTCTGTTGTACCCTTGGGTGATTTTCTAAGTTTTCTAACTTCCAATTTCTTATCTGTATGTGGGTTAAACTATGTAGTCCATGTGAAGGCTTTAGGTTATGTCTGGAATAAAAAACCTTCAATAAATATTTGCTTAAGAATAATGATTTGATTATATTTATAAGAGCAGTTGTGAAGAGTGATGAGAATCAAGCCTAACTGCAAAGGATTTATGATTTGGGTGTAATTATAATACAGAAGCAGTAAATAAACACTAACTTGTCCCATAATTACAGCAGTAGAGAGGTAAGTGTATCAACCTTGATGGATACATGATTTGAGGTTTTATACCTTTATTTTTTCCTGTTATTAGTTTTTAGAATGAAGTTCTTTTGAACATATTTTCAGTTGACTGGAAGGATACAGTGAAGAAACAGATTTGAAAAGAGAGAAAAGTCATAAAGGATAAGAGGAAAGAATCACAGCCTCAGTAGACAGGTTAGCTTTGGTAAACAAGACTAAAAGGTATTACTCTGAACTCAGAGGGGAGTAGAAAAGGAACAGTCATGTTGAGATTAGAAGGTGGAGGTTTTTACAAGTAACCTCAGTCTAAAAATATACTGTGAAAGGTCAGCTGGAAAGTGAGAGTAGCAGAGATGGGGTTTGATATTGAGAAAGCAGAAAAAGTTTGGGGTAAGACCAAATAGAATATTATATAGTGTCACTCTTCAATGACTAAAACCTTTCCCAGAATTAGAAACAGAATAAAGATAGGGGAGGGATCAATGTTATACCTTAATTGAAAGTATAGGATCTGAATGAAGCATTAGGTACCCCCCAAAAATAAAGTTAATCACATAAAAATTGTAATTGGGAACAATAAATTCCTGAACACCATAGAAAATAGGGTGGAGGAATAATCTTGTAACAAGAAAGTCTTGTCGATAGCCATCTTTATAAAATAACTCAGTGTGTAAAGCAATTAAACTGAAAATGGGGGCAGGGAGGATGAAATGAATGGCAGATACATACTTTTTTAGTTCAACTTATTCATTTAATTCACATTTATAAAACACTTACTATACAGACAAGAATGTGGTTATCTGATATTTTCTATTATTCCAACACAAATCCCATTATAGAATATATAATTTATGTGAAACAGTTAATTTTCAAATAAAATTAAAGTAGTATGGCTAAATTTTATTTATCCAAGGAATTTACTCTTGGCTATGTGAGAAACAATGAATTGACTGTACTGAGGAGAGAATTAATTAGCATGATTTGAGGCTATGGAATTAGAAATCTGGATTATTTAATGAGGGCTGTAGTCTATTAGGTTTTCATATGAAACCAACTCAACTGTTAACTTTTCTCAAATACAAAGTTGAAGAAAAGGCTCCTGGGACTTCCCTGGTGGTGCAGTGGTTAAGAATCCACCTGCCAGTGCAGGGGACATGGGTTCAAGCCCTGGTCTGGGAAGATCCCACATGCTGCAGAGCTACAAAGCCCGTGCGCCACAACTACTGAGCCTGTGCTCTAGAGCCCGCGGGCTACAACTACTGAACCCCACATGCCTACAGCCCTTGCTCTGCAAAAAGAAAAGCCACTGCAATGAGAAACCCATGCACCGCAACGAAGAGTAGCCATGGCTCGCTGCAACTAGAGAAAGCCCGCGTAAAGCAACAAAGACCCAATGCAGTCAAAAAAATAAACTAATAACTAAATAAATTTTTTAAAATATATCAAAGAAAAGGCTCCTATATGACTTTGTGTTTGTAAAATTCTCATGAGGTGATCACTTTCTTTTGCCTGAGTGCTTCTGTTTGGTTTGGTTGGTTTTTAAGTTTGGAGCTAGTCTTTGGAATCAAAGCAAACTTACAGGACTAATACAGTCATTTGAAATTTGCTCTAAAAATGAATGAAGTGAAAGTCCTGCTTGTAGAGGAAAGTCATGTTTTATCTTGGTATAAAATAATAAAGTTTCTTCTCCAGGATAATATTCTTCTCCAGGGAAAGACATGCCCTGTTGATTTATGTCTGTGACAGGAGAGTAACATAACAGATATATACTGCCTAGAATAAAGTGTATACTGCACACAAATTTAAATCATATACAACTTACGTTTTATGGCACAGTTGTGAATTATGCTTTTTTGTTTCCATGTGTAATTAGAGAATAGAATATAGATATGAAGGTTAACTTTAATATTCACATTACAAAGAAAAAATATATATGCTGCCCAGGGAAAGGAGTTTTGCTCCTTGTGTGGATTTTTTCCTTTAGTAATATACAAGAGATGTGAAGTGGACTTTAGGCTTCACTATTTGGAAACCTACACAGTAAGAGAAGTCACAAAAAATGTCAACACTAATTTATGCCTCATACTCTGTGTTATGTAGTAGCCTGGGAAGTTGGAGTGCTCTGCTTAGAGATTTAGAGAGGTAAAGTACTGGTAAAACTAATACATTATTGCCCAAGATATTCCTACTTTTGGCTGGTTTATTGTGTGCATCTACTCTTTTGAAAATGTCTTTGCCCTCCCCTCACCCCCAATAATGGGATTAGAGTGCAATGCAAGCCAGCAGATAGCCATTTGCTCCTTCCTACTGTGTATATTTTGGCTGGAACTATCTCCAAATGGGTGGTGCCTTGGAGGCTGGCTATATCTTTCATACTAGGAAAAGTAGATGAAATAAATAAACCCATGGTAAAAGGGCCCAAGAGTAGACTGTGGTAATAATTGTCAACTTTATGTTTGCATCTCACAGTATAAAATAGGCCTATGGGTTTTTCTGATCATTAATTTAATTCATACTCACTAAATTTTATGTTTTCAATTTACATTGGGAGGCAAAAACAGGATTGATGATGATCTGAAAGATTTGCCTTAAGGTATAAAACAATGCTTTGTACTAAATGAGGAAATGGCCAACTGTTTTGCAATGTTTTGAAATATTTTGCACAAGATCATTTTGCCTTCAGCTTTTTGAAAGCAGGATTTAGGCAAGCACTGTCTTAAGTGCTAAATTCTATCTACATATACCATATTTGATCATTTGGATTTATTTTCCATACTAAAGATGTTACTAATTTCAGAAAGAAAATCTCCTAAAAGAACTCCATATTCTGAAAACTAAAAGACAGGAGTAGGAAACCACTTGACTCACAGCACTTCCTAAGAAAACAAGTCTTTAGCATTAATTGAATATTTGAAAGAAAGTCTTTGAAGTGTTTCTAATTATAGTCAAAATGTTTAATAATTTTTGGATTTAAATGTTTCTTAATATTAAATATCTATAATAAAACCAGTAAATGAAATTTTGTACAATATACATGATAGTGGTATTGATTCAATGAGAAGGAAACTGGTCATTATTTCTATAGTGAAAAAAAAATATTTCTACAGTATTTCACTCAAATTGATCAGATTGCCAGGATGAAGATACAATTTGTATTTTTTTTACATACTTTTGATACTATTAACAAAAGGTATTTTCAAAGACATCAGTAATTGTCAAAATCCATGCAATTCACAATAGCACATAATTTCCTCATTTTTTATCTGTGTAATATGGCTGGTAATATGAATTTTACCACATTACTGTAGGATATCAATAAAATGTTGCATTAAATGAGACTAACAAGGTTGCTTTGAGAAGGAGTACATATACAGGCTTGAACCCTCACCACAAGACTCCCTTCTACACCTTGACATTTACTTTGTGTTTCAAATTCATGTCTCAGCAACAGGGTCTACTGTTATTGGTAATGAATTGGCAGGGTCATTAAATCTATAAATGTTTAAACTTGCTATCAAAGATTCACCCTCAACTTTGTCTTCCAGTTCACTCTCACTGAGTATTTTTTCTAAAGGCAAAGAAAGTTTTCCAATATCTGCTATAATTATCTCTGCTTCCATCAGCAATCAGTTTTATTGCTATTTGTTCTAAACTCTTAGACCTAAATAACCTTCATTTTTACATTTGTTATTTGATTTTCAATTACCAGAGTGTAGATTATATGAAGACAGAATTAGATAAGTAAAGGTGCAGTTTCTTATTTAAAGCTCTGCAGGGGTTTTCCTTGGTGAAACTATAGAAAATCCTAATAGGCCCAAATAGATGTTATTTGCTAACCTGCAAGAGAACAAAGTGAGTTTTAACAGCAGGTGATGGCCACAGTATTCCAAGGAGGACCACATGAGTTATGGATGAAAAATTGAGCCTGGATAATCTCGCCTTTGTGATACTGTCCAATTCTGTAAATGACTTCCTCACTTAATTCCACTCCCTCCATCCAGCCATGGGCCAGCCTATTCTATTTAAATTACCCTGTCTCAGCTTCTGGTCTAATCAGAATGGTAGTCAGCACTGCTCAACTCATTGCTCCTGCAGTTCTCAGCTCCACAGGAGCCAAAACATAATGGACCTACATAATGGATGACTGAATTGAAAATAAAAATAAGCTATTTGTTTGAAATTTACCTCCCATTTATTATATACTTGCATAGGAAGTCTCTTAAGAATCTCTAGGAGAGCCTTGTCTGGAAAAGTTATATAATATGTGTTTATGTGTTGAGAGGGGAATGCACATGTGATTAGCATAATGTTTCATTGCACTGATTTTTTTTTTAGTAATACAGTCTTGAGGAAATAGGAATGCAAGTCCTGTCACCAAACACATGCCTAAATAACATACTAGCTATGAGAGTCTTGCAGGCATATATAAACACAGACATAAATCACAGATAATAACTGAAGTTCTAATCATTGGGGGGTCTGAAATGTTCTTCAGCTATACAGTGTGCCTAAGATGATCTTATCATAAAAAGTGATTTCACTATGCATACCATGAACTCTGTCAAGATTGATAGTGCATCATCTAATGATTTAGAATTAAACATTATAAAGATCGATTCTCTCAAAGAGCTATTACTTCAAGCATAAGTTCTATTATTGGTAGGAGAAATTTTACCCAAATTTCACCCTGTGTATCATTGAAAACATACTCCTATACATTTTACATTATTATTATTATCTGATTGCCATTCAGCATGCAGCCATCAAAGTGCAATATATCTGGCTCTCCAGTTGAACACCAGAAAAAAATGAGCTAGTGTAATTTGCCAACTCTGGAGAGGAGTGTCACTTGAGATTTATAACTTCTTAAGTGGAAATTAAGGATGATATACAAAAGCTTATAGGAACAGTAGCCTCTATGACAAAAGCGTTAACACTGGTAATCTGACAGGTTTCAGGTATTTCCTTAAAGTTTATTAAGAACAAAATCCTTATTATTGAAGCCTCCGTATGGTAATTTGTGAATGCATCTAAACCATGGCATTTCTTTTGTGTAACCTTTAAACAAAAGAAAAGCTTTGTTTATTCCAGGGGTTTCAGATATTAGTGTAAATCATCGCCATACATATTAGAAGATATATTAGGTTATTCCACAACTTAAAAAACAACAATTAAATGTGTGTGGAAGAGGCATGGATTAGGAAAGTCTACTGCTTCTAACTTTTAAATATGCACAGCAAAACATAAAGATAGAATGACCAGCTCATCTCGGTTTTTCCTGGGAGTTTGTTCCTAGTTTAAAACTGAGTCCTGTATCCTGGGAACCCCCTTAGTACTGGACATACTGGAACAGTTGGTCTCCCTAGACTAGAAAATGACAATAGTTATTTATTAGCAGCTTCTGTTATCTAACAATAGAAGGTATAGAATTGGTATAGAGAAGGTATAGAGTTGATGTGATTAATGTCCATATTACAGACACTTAGATATACATATACACATACACATAAAAATGACTAGATAAGATCAACAAAGAGAAGAGTTAGAAACTAGGTAATGAGTGATAGACCAAGAAATTCCAAGGGCAAAAGTAGCTAGTGCTCACCTTAGCTAGTGCTTACTAATGATGAAGTTCAATTCTCACAGAAAGATTAACATCTTTAGCATACACTGTTGGTTAGGAACATGATCTTTGGAGTTGGACTGCTTATAAAAACACAGATGATGTATATGGATTTAATGATACATTAATATATATTATTTAATACATATCAATATACACATACATTTAGTGCATATAAAACACTCAGAATATAATAAATGCTGGTGTTATCCTTTCATCTTCTAGCTGTCATTTGATATGAGAAACAGTATACTTGCTATTGGTTTTCTTTACTATTATAACATGTGTCTCTTGGAATTGGGATGACACTGAGCAATAAGAAATATACAAATGAAGTGATAAAGATTCAGATGTTAATATTCACAACCTTCCTCTCACATTGTTTTGATATTGCTTCAGCTTTAGACCTCTGAGCTACATATGCTCAGATTCCCTATAGAGTACATAGTTCACTTTGAGTCGACAGTTATATAAGGGAGTCATTCTTCTAGCGAGCACAAATTCAACACTAACAGTGACTTTTGTAATACATGATTACATTATTTATAAACATTTAAAATTTTCATTTTGCCACTTATTGCATAAATCACCTAAAAGTATCATGTTACGATAGAGAAAGGGAGCAAAGAAAAAATAAATGAACAAATTGGTCCAATTTTTAACTGCAGCTTTGACAAGTTTTTACATAAATTTGTGTCTCTTGAATAAAACTCAGTAACAATATTGTGAAAGTTGATGTTTCTCTGTTATTTTAATTTATAGATAAGGTGAAATATAGAAATAGTATAAAATGGTGAGTAAATGATTTGGGGGTTGAAGGTACTGATAAACTGGAGTGCATTTGTAGAGTTTATATTTCTTCCTGTTTAATCCATGCAAAATATCGAATAAAGCATTTAAGAATCAAGATTAATTCATTACATCAAATAGAATAAAAATGTAAACTATACAGTCGTTCTCATTTTCTGAGACAACCCCATGCCCTGGGGCTGCTCTCACCTTCTGATACAGACTGCAAATTCTGCCTATGGAATGTGGAACTCTCAGTAAACCTGCTTTCACTTAAAAAAAAAGTTAAACTATATAAAGTTCATAAACTTCAAGTAGATGAGTGTCCACTTGTGTTTGCCTTTTATAATTTCTATCATTTCAACCAATACCATGGTTTATAAAGAAAAGGAGAACAATTCTACAAGGCAAAAATAGCTTGGATTTATAGAAATACTTAAGATTAAAGCTGATTATATATCTATTTGAAGAGAAAACTCTGTTTTCCTTCTTACTTCATCAGATATTTATAAAAGAATTTATTCTGATTTCTTGGGAAATGCTTTACCAGGTTAAACCAACAGAGTGGGGTTTTTTTTAAAAATTAAAATTTCATAAGTCTATTATTAGTGCATAATTCAGTTGATGTTATGCTTGTATTCACAAGTTACTGTAAGTTTTATAGACACTTACATGCATGTACACATTTAATTAGTATAATGTTAATTATTAATGTCTTCAAAGATGGTGGTTTACAGTAGACAGAAGCATTTAAAGTAAAGCCTGCGAGACAGGGGACCTTCAAGATGGTGGAGGAGTAAGATGAGATCTCCTTCCTCCCCACAAATACATCAAAAATACATCCACATGTGGAACAACTCCTACAGAACACCTACCGAATGCTGGCAGAAGACCTCAGACTTCGCAAAAGGCAAGAAACTCCCCACATACTTGGGTAGGGCAAAAGAAAAAACAGAGACAAAAGAAGAGGGACAGGACCTGCACCTCTGGGAGGGAACTGTGAAGGAGGAAAAGTTTCCACACACTAGAAGCCCCTTCACTGGCAGAGATGGGGGTGGGTGCGTGGCAAGCTTCAGAGCCACAGAGGAGAGCGCAGCCACAGGGGTGCAGAGGGCAAAGCGGAGAGATTCCTGCAAAGAGGATCAGTGGCGACCAACACCCACCAGCCTGAGAAGCTTGTCAGCTCACCCGCTGGAGTGGGTGGGGGCTAGGAGCTAAGGCTGGGGCTTTGGAGGTCAGATCCCAGAGAGAGGACTGGGGTTGGCTGCGTGAATACAGCCTGAAGGGGGATAGTGCACCACAGCTAACTGGGAGGGAGACCGGGAAAACTCTGGACCTGCCTAAGAGACCATTGTTTCAGGGTGTGCGAAGAGAGGAGCTATAAAGGACCATGTAAACAAACTGCAGAGATGGGCATGAGACGCTAATGGTGCAGTCACCAAGAATCCTGTGTGTGAGCACAGGTCACTATCCACACCTCGCCTCCCGGGATCCTGTGCATCCCACCACTGCCAGGGTCCCGTGATCCAGGGACAACTTCCCCAAGGGAACACATGGTGCACCTCAAGCTGTTGCAATGTCCTGTTGGCCTCTGCCACTGCAGGCTCGCCCCACATTCTGTACCCCTCCCTCTCCCTGGCCTGAGTGAGCCAGAGCCCCATAATCAGCCACTGCTTTAACCCCCTCCTGTCTGGGTGAAGAACAGATGCCAGAGGGCAACCTACATGCCATGGCAGGGCAAAATACAAAGATGAACTCCAGGAGCTGTGTGAACAAAGAAGAGAAAGGGAAATTTCTCTGTGCAGCCTCAGGAGCAGCGGATTAAACCTCCACAATCAACTTGATGTACCCTAAGTCTGTGGAATACCTGAATAGACGACAAATCATCCCAAAATTGAGCTGGTGAACATTGGAAGCAAATGTAGACTTGAGGTTTGCTGTATGCAACTAACTACATTCTGATTTATATGTTCATCTTAGTTTAGTTTTTAACGGTTGTTACCATTGGTGGATTTGTTTATTGGTTTGGTTGCTCTCCTTTTTTTAATAACTTTAAAATCTTTTTATTTTAATAATGTTTTTATTTTTTTGTTTTAATAACTTATTATTTCATTTTATTTTATTATTTTTTTCTTTATTTATTTCCTCCCTTTTCTTCTGAGCCATGTGGCTGACAGCGTCTTGGTTCTCCGGCCAGGTGTCAGGCTTGAGCCTTTGAGGTGGGAGAGCCAAGTTCAGGACATTGGACGACCAGGGACTTGCCAGCCACACATAATATCAATCCATGAGAGCTCTCCAAGAGATCTCCATTTTAACACTAAGACACAGCTCCACTCAATGTCCAGCAAGCTCTGGTGCTGGGCACCCCATACCAAACAGCTAGCAAGAGAGAAACACGACACCATCTATGAGCAGAGAGACTGCCTAATATTATAATAAGTTCACAGACACCTGAAAACACACCACCGGATGCCATCCTGTCCACCAGAAAGATAAGATCCAGCCACATCCACCAGAACACAGGCACCAGTCCCCTCCACCAGGAAGCCTACACAACCCACTGAAACAAGCTTACCCACTGGGGGCAGAAACCAAGAACAATGGGAACTACAAACCAGCAGACTGCAAAAAGCAGACCCCAAACAGAGTAAGTAAAGCAAAATGAGAAGACAGAGAAATATGCAGCAGATGAAGGAGCAAGGTGAAAACCCACCAGACCAAAAAATGAAGGGAAATAGGCAGTCTACCTGAAAAAGAATTCAGAGTAATGATAGTAAAGATAATCCAAAGTCTTGGAAACAGAATGGAGAAAAATACAAGAAACATTTAGCAAGGACCTAGAAGAACTAACGAGCAAGCAAACAATAATGAACAGCACAAAAAATGAAATTAAAAATTCTCTAGAAGGGATCAATAGCAGAATAACTGAGGCAAAAGAACGGATAAGTGACCTGGAAGACAAAATAGTGGAAATAAATATCACAGAGCAGAATAAATAAAAAAGAATGAGAAGAAATGAGGACAGCCTCAGAGAATGCTGGGACAACATTAAATGCACTAACATTCAATTATAGGGGTCCCAGAAGAAGGAGGGAAAAAGAAAGGGACTGAGAAAATATTTGAAGAGATTATAGTTGAAAACTTCCCTAATATGGGAAAGGTGACATGATAATATACATAAAGAATACTAAAGATGAAAACTACTAGAGCTAATGAATGAATCTGGTAAAGTAGCAGGATACAAAATTAATGCAGAGAAATCTCTTGCATTCCTGTACACTTGATGAAAAATCTCAAAGAGAAATTAAGGAAACACTTCCTTTTAACATTGCAACAATAAGATTAAAATACCTAGGAATAAACCTACCTAAGGAGACAAAAGACCCATATGCAGAAAACTATAAGGCACTGATGAAAGAAATTAAAGATTATATAAACAGATGGAGAGATATACCATGTTCTTGGATTGGAAGAATCAACAATGTGAAAATGTCTATACTACCCAAAGCAATCTACAGATATAATGCAATCCCTATCAAACCACCAGTGGCATTTTTCACAGAACTAGAAAAAGAATTTCACAGTTTGTATAGAAACACAAAAGACTCCAAATAGCCAAAGAAATCTTGAGAAAGAAAAACAGAGCTGGAGGAATCAGGCTCCCAGGCTTCAGACTATACTACAAAGCGACAGTAATCAAGACAGCATGCTACTGGCACAAAAACAGAAATATAGATCAATGGTACTGGATAGAAAGCCCAGAGATAAACCCTCGCAAGTATGGTTACCTTATCTTTGATTAAGGAGGCAAGAATATACAATGGAGAAAAGACAGCTTCTTCAATACGTGGTGCTGGGAAAACTGGACAGCTACATGTAAAATAATGAAATTAGAACACTCCTTAACACCATACATAAAAATAAACCCAAAATGGATTAAAGACCTAAATGTAAGGCTAGACACTATAAAACTCTTAGAGCAAAATATAGGCAGAACACTCTATGACATAAATCACAAGGTCCTTTTTGACCCACCTCTTACAGAAATGGAAATAAAAACAAAAATAAACAAATGGGACCTAATGAAACTTAAAAGCTTTTGCACAGCAAAGAAAACCATAAACAAGTTGAAAAGACCACACTCAGAATGGGAGAAAATATTTTCAAATAAAGTAACTGACAAAGGATTAATCTCCAAAATTTACAAGCAGCTCATGCAGCTCAGTATGCAAAAAACAAACAACCCAATCCAAAAATGGGCAGAAAACCTAAATAGACATTTCTCCAAAGAAGATATACAGATTGGCAACAATCAAATGAAAGAATGCTCAACATCATTAATCATTAGAGAAATGCAAATCAAAACTACAATGCAGGGCTCCCTGGGGGTGCAGTGGTTGAGAGTCCGTCTGCCGATGCAGGGGACATGGGTTCGTGCCCTGGTCCGAGAAGATCCCACATGCCATGGAGCGGCTGGGCCCGTGAGCCATGGTCACTGAGCCTGCACGTCCGGAGCCTGTGCTCCGCAACAGGAGAGGCCACGATAGTGAGAGACCCACGTACCGCAAAAAAAAAACAAAAACGAAAACAAAAAACAAACAAACAAACAAAAATAACTACAATGCAATATCATCTCACACCAGTCAGAATGGCCATCATCAAAAAATCTACAAACAGTAAATGCTGGAGAAGGTGTGGAGAAAAGGGAACACTCTTGCACTGTTTGTGGGATGTAAATTGATACAGTCACTATGGAGAACAGTATGGAGGTTCCTTAACAAACTAAAAGTAGAACTACCATATGACCTAGCAATCCCACTACTGACATACACCCTGAGAAAACCATCATTCAAAAAGAGTCATGTCCCAAAATGTTCATTGCAGCACTATTTACAAGAGCCAGGACATGGAAGCAACCTAAGTGTCCATCAACACATGAATGAATAAAGAAGATGTGGCACATGTATACAATGGAATATTAGCCATAAAAATAAATGAAATTGAGTTATTTGTAGTGAGGTGGATGGACCTAGAGTCTGTCATACAGAGTGAAGTAAGTCAGAAAGAGAAAAATAAATACTGTATGCTAACACATATGTATGGAATCTAAAAAAAAAAAAAAGTTTCTGAGGAACCTAGGGGCAGGACATGAATAAAGACGCAGACATAGAGAATGGACTTGAGGACACGGGGAGGAGGAATAGTGAGCTGGGACGAAATGAGAGAGTAACATTGACATATATACAATACCAAATGTAAAATAGATAGCTAGTGGGAAGCAGCTGCATAGCACAGGGAGATCAGCTCTTTGCTTGGTGATCACTTAGAGGGGTGGGGTAGGGTGGGGGGGGGAGATGCAAGAGAGTGGGCATATGGGGATATGTGTATACATATAGCTGATTCACTTTTTTGTACAGCAGAAACTAACACAACAATGTAAAGCCATTATACTCCAAGAAAGATGTTAAACTATTTTTTTAATTAAAACAAAAATTACAAATTTATAAATTTAAAAATAAAGCCTGCTAACACTTTAAAATGATACACATTTTATATAGCTAAAGGAAATATATCTTCAATATGTTCCCCAAACTGTCCATCTACAAACGATGTTAATAAAGAAAGCATCCTGAAATTAATTTAGGGTGGTACTCTCATTTCCTGGGGAGATAGTGAGCTGGCATAGACTGATAGTTCTTTTCACCATATTTTACTCTGTAGAAACTATAGAAAAGGTAGCTTAAGCATGAACCTAAGGGACTACAAATAACTGTGAGAGCCACTTGTAAAGGCTAAGGTTCTTTGAAAGCATATAAAAGGAGAGGAATGTACCAGCAGCCAGAGATGTTCGGTGATAGAATTACTGGAAGGAGAATATATTGGAAGAAATTAAGTTTTCGTTCTTAGAAAGGACTTTCTTACTTTCACTATAAGATGGAAATAAGCGGCAATATCCAACATCACAGGGAATAAGATATATATTATCAATCTTTGCCAAAATCCTCCTGGGGAAAATAGCTGATGAAAATAGTTTTGGGCAACCAACTTGTCCACTAGCCTCTGCTCTTTTGAATATTCAATGTTGAGGATTACAAGCTAGGATGTATAACTATTTTCCAGTGGTACACATTTCAACAAATTTAAATGAGATTATCTGATTAAAAGAGTTGTATGAGGCTGTGGTAGCAAACTGGGTTGGTCACTTGTTACTCTGTGATACCTAGAATGATCTACCCACAATCTCTATCATCTTCTTCACATCACAAGAGGGGACAAAACTGGGGCCTGGAATCCATCTTCTACTCCACCACACTACTATAGAGGGGGTGTAGCTAAAATATCTGAGGAACATGAGCTTACAGGTCAAAAATAATTAGACATTTCAAATAACATATATCCACAGTAAAAATAAACAGCAAACAAAGCAATATATCAGCAACAAAACACAAAACAGTGGAACACAGATATCAAGGGTAACATATGTACTATTATATAATGACATACATAAATTATACACACACACAAATACACATACATGCCTCAGGGGGAGATATTCATTTTATAAAATAAATGAAATAATGTCCAAAATTGGGTGGAGGATATATAAGATGAATGGAGCCAAAGGAAAAAGTAAATTAATTATCTGAAAGAATAGATTAACTCTTCCAAAAGATATCAAGTTAAGCTCAAAAGACAGAAAATATTAATATAAGGAGAAAACTGAGTTATATGTAATCTATAAATAATTGTTTCAGTAGAAAAGAAAAAAAACAAGGATAGAAAATGAAGAAATAATGAAAAGAATTTTCCGAAAACAAATCAACATGAAGACATAAGATTAAAAATGCTTAATGAATGTCAAACAGGATAGAAAATGAAAGTACATAGCAAGACTTATTATAGTGAAATTTATGACGATTTTAAGAGAGACAATTCCAAAGCCTTCAGAGAGAAAATAAAGATTACCACAAGTAACAAAAATTGAGAATGATAACAGAAGCTTGCCTAGCAATCCTGGGTCTAACATAAAAATAATGTCTTCAAAATATAAAAAGAAACGGCACTCAAATGTACATCCTGCAAAACTGTATCCTGCAAAATTGTGAGTTTTATGAGTATGTGCAATAGAAATATATTTTAGGCATGTAATGCTTCAGAATTGTTGTCACAGGGAGGGCATAATAAAAACACTGTGGGAGAAAGAACTAAAACATGAATAGAAATAAATTCCTCCAAATGAAGGGGAGTACCATCTAAAGTAACTTATCAATCATATCAATCTTAGACTCACTCAAGTTGGAAAACGAGATACTGTATCTCCTTGTTATAATATGCAATAGCAGGTAATCTATGAAATATCCTTACTTAAGACAAAATTAACTTGACTCTAACCAACAAAATAAAAATACCAATTCCTGGGCTATTTAAGGAATATGAAGACAAGTTAAATTACATCATTAAGAAGCAATCAACCTGTAGAATATGGCTATTTTAGAGCATAGATAACATGGTTTTTACTATAAAACAATGGCTAAAAATGGTTGAAATTAAAATGATAAAAAACTAAGTATGAATACAAGCAAAAACAACAATAAAAGAGCATAGCATTTAATATTTGACAAAATAGAATTCAACTAAAGAAGGAAAGTTTTATACTTCTAAAAAGAATATTCAAGAACATTTATTTTCAAAATATTTGTGTAAAGTAACAAATGACAGAAGAGTCAACAGAAATAAACATATTAGTAAGTAGTATATTTGCAGAAACCAATAATTGAATATATTGATTATTGATTAAAATTAAATAAAAATTTAAAAATCAATATCAAATTTAAAAATGTCATATGTCTACAAACCTTCTTTAAAAGAAAATCATCAGGGAAACAATGTCATGTTTAGAACTGAATGAAAGATCTACTGTGCTTATCAACATTTTTGAAGGTATAAATAAACTTATTAGAAAATAGAAAAAAGAACAGATAAAGTACTCAATTTGAGAACGTGGGATAAAAGATCATGAGAGCAATCTCAAATAAAAGTGAGAATAATAAAGATAAAGATAGATGTCAATGAAATAGAGAACAGCAATAATAAATAGTAAATATAACACTTAATGTGGTTATTTGGAAATATCATTTATATTGATTTTCAAATATTGATAAATGAAAAGACTAGTAGAGATAAAAATCAACAAAATTCAAAATTAAACTGGGGAAAAATCTTTAGAAAAATAGCTATTAGATGTATTTTGTAAAGGTGCACTATATCAAAATTGTAAACTTAAGCAGAAAATTTAGATATTTCAATGAATATTAAAGAGGTAGAAATGACATCACCTTCCAAAAAAAAGAAAAGAGAGAAACAAGGTCCAGATATTTTAAGAAATAAGGTCTTTTGAACTATAAGGAACAGGTTATACTTCTTTTAACTTCACAGAAAATATAAATAAGAAAGATCTTTGTTTCATTTTAAAATCAAATAAAACCTTGACTTTAAAACTAGAAAAGAGGCAGTGAAGAGCCTATTTCAGATATAACTAGATGTGAAAATCCTCACTAAAATATTAGCTAACTGAATCCAATGATGTGTTAAAATGATCCTCTATGCTTAACTAAATTAATAGGCTAATGGGAAAAAAAATACATGAATTAACTCAATAAAAGAAATATTAATATTTGATAGTATTAAAAACTTCAATTATGGTTTTTAAAAATCTTCACAAACTAAGAATCAAAGGGAAATTATTTAGGACAGGCAGAATTTTTAAAAATCTGTAGCAACTATTATCCTCGCTGGATATACTTTACAAACATTCCTTCTAAATATCAGGAACATAACCAGGCAAAGCAAAATAAATAATAAATAAATATATATAATAAGGAAATATATTCTATTGTTATTTAGAGATGATATAAATATTTATATAAAATTATAATATGAAACTTGTACAAATGATTCCAGCATTTTTTTTTTTTTTTTTTTTTTTTTGCAGTACGGGGCCTGTCACTGTTGTGGCCTCTTCCATTGGGGAGCACAGGCTCTGGACACGCAGGCTTGGCAGCCATGGCTCACGGGCCCAGTCACTCTGTGGCATATGTGATCTTCCTGGACCGAGGCATGAGCCCGTGTCCCCTGCATCGGCAGGCGGACTCTCAACCACTGCGCCACCAGGGAAGCCCTGAATTCAGCATTTTTAATACAAAATCTACTTCAATGTGTCTTTGAATATAATATCAACTACAAAAGTCATTAACAGTCCTCCCAAAGAGCAACAAAAAATAGCACATAATTAAAAGTAATATACCACTATTAAGAATAACAAAAACTAAAATATCTTCAAATCAAACTTAAAATATGCAATTTAAATTGCAGTTAAAAGTGTCTCTATAGTGAAATTATTTTATTTATATTAAAAAACATAAATAAACCTTTAATAATGAAACATTCCATGCTCTTGGATAAGAGGATTTAAAATTATAAAGATATCAATTTTCTCCAAGTTTTCCATAAATTCATTACAATTATGATAAATATTTCAGTTAGACTTCTGAATAACTCAGTTGAAGCATTTTCATATTTACTTAAAACAATATATTTCCATGAAGACCTATGTCAACATGGAAAAAAACAGGAGCAAAGATAGAAGACTTGCTTACTGGATACTAAGACATACTACAAAGTGAGGAAAGAAATAAAGACTGGGGAGAGAGAGACAGAGAGAGTCAGAGACAGCAGAAGATGATTTGAGGATACTCACAAATTATATGTATTAGAGTGAAACTGAATTTCCAGCTAGTAGTATATACAAAAATAGTCTTGACATGCATTCAAAAATGAAAGATAGAAGTTAAAATTAAGTTAATAAAAGTTAATGAAAGATCAATTTAATAAAATATTAATAAAAGAAAATAAAATCAATAAAAGATAATATATATGACCTAGATGTTCACAATTCCAGAAACAAAAACCATAAGACATGGCATGGATGAATTTTAATAGATCAAACTTAAGGAATGTCTATCTGAAAAAACGCCCTGTTGAAAAAATTAAGAGCACGTGACTCACTATAAAAAGTATGGGTAGTTCCTTATATTTTTAAAATAATTGCATTTTATTGGTTATTACAAAATACTATTGTTATAAAAATCAAAACTGTAAAGTAGATGAGGATATAGAAATGAAGACTTTTATCAGCTAATCCCTCTCCCCTCAAAATATATCTAACATTTATTAAGCTTACTATGGTCCAGATAAAATTGAAAAGTCATAATTAACAGTGAAGTATGCATCTCTCAGACATTTTTGTGCATACATATTCACAACCTGTAAGGATATATTTAATTCAAAATTTTTACAAAATGCACTTTACATGACACTTTGCAAATTGGTTATCTTTTTTTACTTAACAACATATAATTGATGTTTCATGATAATTCATACATACCTACCTTATTCACTTTAATGACTGCATATTATTCCATATTTTATAATACGTTTACATGTAAATCCAATCATTGTCCCAGCAATGTATACACATATGTGTAATGTTTATGTAAATATAGTAACATAAATTATCATCATAACTGTTTTTATATATTATAGTATATTCATATAATATTATAATATATATACCATGTATACTAATATGATATGAATCACAGAAATAGTGGCTTTTACAGGACTAAGGTTTGTAGATAAGGAGGATTTTGGCTTTATATGCAATATATTTATTTTGCAGTAATAATATGTTGTTTATATCTTACTTGTGTCACTCATAAATAAATCGTAGTGAGCTCAGTGAAAAGAGAGATCATTGTGAGCAGAAGGAATCTATTTGCTTTCAAATTCAGGTCATAGTCCCATTGATTAATTTATTTCTTGTAATTGTTTTTTCTTGAACTGGAGGATTCTGAGCTGCTATATATATAACTCCAGATCTCGTATATTCAAAATACCCAAGAGTTTTTCTAAGGTCCACTTTATTCTTTGATGCTTAAATTGTTCTGTAGTCAAGTTCATAATATTTTGTCTTTTCTAAATTGAAATTGAAATTTCAGCTGATATAATTAGAGACTTTATATAGTTTTAGAAGTTCTTTAACACCTCTTTAACATCATAAAATTTTGCTTCTTTTATAGTATTTTCTATGTGACATTTCAATGAATTTTTATTTTATTCCCAAAGAATGTTAAATATTTACAACTTCTTGCAATCAATTTGAAAAGAAAATAATTATAAATACTTTCTTTTAGGTAGGAAAAGATATATTTGAGTGGGAGCCAATCATTTTAATGATTTATATCCATTTTATTACAATTTTCTTACCTATATATTTTTCTAATTTTGGAGTTAGGTAAATTATACTACAATTATGGAGAAATGTCATTCATCTAGCTGAGGCAGTGTACCCTTAAATCATGCATTATTTACCATATGGAAAATCTGAAAACCCTAAAAAAAAATTTTAATGTGATGACCAACACTACTAGGGACCTTAATTTCATTAAGGTTTCACTGTTACAGTTTATATTACAGGAATTTTTAAGAGAGATTTTGTAATTAGTAAGTATGACTATGGTGATGGATTCACAGGTCTAATCTTTTGTTAAAATGTATCAAATTATATACTTTACATATTTGCAATGTATTTTATATTGAATATTGTACATTGAATAAAGCTGTAAAATGTATATATGACAACAAGAAAAACTACTTTAATATTTTATATTTTTAATATAATAGCTGAAAAGAACAATATGAACAATATGAATCACATATGAATCAAAACTACCATCATGAACATCTAAAATTTTGTTGCTGATTTTATATAGATATGTACATAATAAATTTCAAGTTGATGGACTTACGAATAGTGTTTAGGAACCTAAACTGGTAGCTTAGGAACATTCTATGATGGGTCCCCAACCCCCGGGCCACGGACCGGTAGCGGTCCTGTTAGGAACCAGGCCTCACAGCAGAAGGTGAGTGGTGGGTGAGCAAGCGAAACTTCATCTGTATTTACAGCTGCTCCCCATTGCTCACATTACCCCCTGAGCTCCACCTTCTGTCAGATCAGTGGCGGCATTAGATTCTTGTAGGTGCGTGAACCCTACCGTGAACTGTACATGGGAGGGATCTAGGTTGCGTGCTCCTTATGAGAGTCTAATGCCTGATGATTTGAGGTGGAGCTGAGGTGGTGATGCTAGCGCTGGGGAGCGGCTTCAAATACAGATTACCATTAGCAGAGAGGTTTGACTGCACAGAGACCATAATAAATCAATTGCTTGCATATTCATATCAAAACCCTATCAGTGAGTGGCAAGTGAAAACATGCTCAGGGCTCCCACTGATTCTGCATTATGGTGAGTTGTATAATTATTTCATTATATATTACAATGTAATAATAATAGAAATTAAATGCACAATAAATGTAATGCATTTGAATCATCCTGAAACCATTCCCCTGCCCTGGTCTGTGGAAAAATTGCCTTCCACGATACCGGTCCCTCATGCCGAAAGGCTGGGGACTGCTGGTCTATGATGTTGTCAGCAACAACTTAATCAGTGACCTATATAAGAAAGAAATGGAAAATTTTATTTGAGCCAACCTGAGGATTAAAACCCAGGAGACAGTCTTTCAGAAAGCTTTGAGGGCTGTTCCACCCAATAAAGGTCAAAGCACAATTATACAAGTTTTTGAGACAAATGGTTATATGTCAAGTGACATATTATTGACAGTTTACACAATCCAGATCTACACCTACAAAGTGAGTAGTGGGTCATGTGTCATCGTGACCCCTTACAAGATTAAGAATAAAGGTTATAACAACAACAACAAAAAGAATAAAGGTTATCACCTAAGGAGTTATGACCCTTTATGAGATTAAGAAGGAATGTTATCTCCTAAGGAGGTCTGATTAATGCAGATGCACAAAACACATTAAAGGAGAGGGAGGGAGCCCAAATGGAGAGAGAAAAGGTTTATGTTTTTTCTTTTCTTTTCCTGCCTTAAAATATGAATTTTATTTCATCAGCTTTAACTATCATAGGCTTGAGATAAGCACAACTTGAAAGAATAAGAGAAAGAACTTATCACAGCTCTGAATAATAAGATGAATGTTCAAGGCCACTGAGATTGATATAGCCTTAGAAGTTGTAGACCTTTTGGGAAATTTTACTCTTTCTTATTTTTTTATTCTCTATTTTCTTTGAGAATTAATGATGTGACCCAGAGAATTTAGAAGAAATGGAAGTCAATCTATGTGATGGCAACACCTATTCTAAACTACTGTGTGGATCTTGTTTTCCTGAAGTCCTCTACCCCAATTCTTCTTTGATGAATGGAATGCCAAACATTATAACTGACTATTTGACAATATGGGATGTTATTCTGGAGTGAATGACTTTCAAAGGAACATGTATTCTTATTATAAAAGTAATAGATACTGGTAATGACAGTCTGTATTAATATGAAATGTCATGAAAATTTAAGAAATTCAAACAGACTTTTTAAAAAAACACTTCTTTTTTTTTTAAATTTCCATGTGGTGAATATCATATACTTTTAAAATTTTGTGTAATAGAGCACAAATTGAGGTTTTCTTCTGATCCACTTTTATGTTTTTACTAGCTCTTTTGTGTTTGACATAGTAGTCTATCAAATAGAACAGGATATTTAAGAGTGACATCGTTTTTCTAATATTGATAAGGGGTTGCCCTTAAAAATGAACTCTAGAATTGCATACAATTTTTATCAACCTTGAAAATAATCAAAGAAGCAAAAGTTGTGTCCTTAATGGTATAAATAATTTCATCAGACTCTGTCTGTTAGGAAAAAAAGATTGTTGAGGGTACATACACATACATACATGATTGCTGAACCTCATATTTTAGCTATTAATTATTTATCAATTGAAGTATATATTTTGGTTAGCCTGTACTTGTTCTACTGTTATATTTTTGTATATTGGGTGTTTGGAAATGTATCAGTTGGTTTTTACATCTTAATTTCTGAATCAAGAAAAACACATTTTAGACACAGTAGACCACCTAATATCACCTGCTGATGAAGAAACTAACATGAATACTCAGAGACTCTAGATTTTCAGTTGAAGATGTGTTGTTTCTTTTAGGTTATGAGTGAGTGTGTCTTACATCTGAAGAATGATAAATGGAAAGCATTGTGGCCAGAAGGGCAAACTCTTCAGCAACTACTTCAGATTTCCTCCTGTTCAAATACAGCAGGATTACACTTCCCTAACTCTTTGAAGTTAGGTGACATCATATGACTCATTTGACAAAAATAATGAGGAAGGGGATGTATGTTTCACCTGGATAGAAGGTTTCAGAGACATTGAAAGAGTACTAGTTCTCCTTCATCTGCCTTGGCTACTGTAGGAGCACGCATCAAGACAGGGTCTTTTGGCAGCCCAGATGCTCACTGATCACTCTGAGAAGAACATGCCACCAACTCTACCCCCTAACAAGGACATATAGTATGAATGAAAAATAAACCTTTCTTTATTCAAAGCACTCATGGTAATTTTGTTTTTTAACGTTATAGTTATTTCAGCATAACCTAACCCAACCTGAGAGATATCTTTTCTAATGATGCTTCCCCAAACCATCTAAACAGGGCAAAATCTAATTGGAACATAAACAATAGATAGTTTCATAGTAAGGTCTTGGAACTGCAATAAACAGTGAATATACTAAGTAAGAATAACTGAGACATAACTATAAATAATTATTATATAGCTAAATAATTTATTATAAACTAAATGATAATGCAATAATTAAAACTCTGGTATACTGCAAAGCAGAGAGAGCAAGATTCATGAATAGAATAGCCAGCCCAGAAACAGAGCTAGTATATATAAGAATCTGATGGATGTGGAAGATGCCATGACACATCTTTACCGAGAAAAGGTGAATCATAAATATAGCTAGTACTAGCAGATTTTATAAAATATATAGGAAAAACAACCTTTAGATTGTTGTCTCACAAATATAGAAAAATAACTTTCTACTTGGCTCAAAGAAATACATATTTTAAAACCTTCAATATTAAAGGTAAATGTTGGTGTGTATGTAACCTCAACATAAGAAATCTCATTTGAAGCATTTTAAGTGAAAGTCAATAGAAAAGTAACATTTTCAAAGACAGACATGATGGAAGAAAATAGATTACATAATTTTTAAAAACACAGGTATGTCAAAAATGAAAGAATAACAAAACTGGAAAAAATAAAATAATAGTGAAAAACAATAAATGGGTGATCTAAACCCCCATATAGTGTGTAACAATCATAGGGTTTCATATTTTATTCATTGGCTTTATTGTTATCCTGGGAGACCATCTAAATGTGGGTGATTTTGAGGGATTCTCAATAGCTTCATGTCATATTTTTCTCGCTGTGTTTTCTGCTGAGTCTACAACTAGGAGATGAGCTCCAAGCATCATCACCCACTATAAGCCTTTGGCTGTTCATGCTCCTTGTTGCCTCTCACCCAGAACAGTCTTCTCTCCTCCCTGGGAGACTTCAGTTACTGTGATCTGCCCAGGTGAACACAAATACCTAGAATAATATCAGCTATGAAACAGACAAAATATTGCTTAATCTAAAATATGTAAAACAATATTCTAATAAAAATATACAAAGTCCAATAGAGAAGATGAGAGAAGGACCTATATTAAGAATTTCTTAAGAAGTGTTTCTTTTCATAAAGAAAAATATCTTTCTTTACTAAAATCAATAAAATTCTAAGTAAAATAGTGATCTTTGACTTTTGTCTACTAAAAAGTACTTAATGAAAACTATAAGACAAGTGCTTAGTATGAAACTGCTTGAAGAAAAAGACATTACCATACCTTGGGAAAAGGAAAGTGCTTTATATAATCTATTTAGTTAATAAACATGCTTAATTCTGACAGGAAACATGCAACAATATTAAGTAATTATCTGTATGGTGTGGTTGTAGGATGTATTTTCTTTTTCATTTGCTGATTACATTATATATTTATAATTTTAAAAATTGCACAGAAGTTTCTCTCAGTCGTTCCCTATAGTTTCTTTCATGATACATGCTCTAAGATATTCATTGGTCAAACATATTTCTTTTGTTCAGATGAATCATGGCATTAGCATGCCTGTTTAAGAAGTGGATATGTATAAGAAACCTGTGACTATAAGAAACCTGTGAGTTTTCTACTTCACTGATTCTCAGGAAAACAGAAAAAATATGTGATTGTTTATTCAAAGGTTCATCATCCTCTCTCTTTTATACTGTAAGCATCAGGAAAACACTATGATTTATCCATATATATCATATTCACTAAATACCTAAGAGAATCAAAAGGCTCAACTGGTAAAATTATAAATTTTGGAATATCTGAAATCTATGAAATACATGAGTAAATATGTTTTCTAGTCAACAACTGGCAGCATAAAACAAAGGGATTTTTTATCTTTATGAGTTTAAAGGTCATGAGTATTCTTTTATATATTATTTTTACAAGAGGTAAAATCATAATATAATCCAAGCCAAGCAGGTTTTTAAAAATACTGTGGTTTCTTGTATTTTTTTCCCTCTTAGAAGATGTTATTTCCTGAATCACCTATATCAAGTAAATGTTATGATTTTAAGCTTTGTCCAGTTCTAGAACATACATTAAATGACCCATGGCCAGTATAGTGCAAATGTAAAGATTCTAATCATTTAACCCTACTGACTAGAACTTGTGAATACTTCCTAAAGGTATTGCACAATGTATTTCTTTTGGACATTTGAATTTCTCTTTGAACATTTCTACCTTAATTTACTTGGAGGTAGCTTCTCATAGCATTGATACAAAGAACTTTGGACTCAGTTTTCTGGAGTTCAATATTGGCTCTGCCACTTAATAATTCTGTGACCTCAGGCAAGTCATCTTACTTTTTTGCAGATATTTTTTTCATATGTAAAGTAATGATAATATCAGCTCAACGCTGCAGTAATATTTCTCTTCCCATGCTTGTGTCCCCAGCTAGTCTATAAACACCTGTTGCCCAAAGAACAGAAACCCCTTCTCATTCACCACAGTATACCATATTCTAGCATTCTTCCTGGTCACAGGTGCTTGGTGGATGAGGATGGAATGCACAAGGCCTGTGCTGGCATCTCATACTCACTCCTTCTCCTCTAAGCAAAGCTGGAGTTGTGTTCTGAGATGCCTGAGTGAGTTGCACAGCCAGGGCAGCACAGTCAAGGAGGAGAGGCCCAGAGCACTAAGCAGACAGGCTGTCAAATGCCAAGACACAGTGAGGGCTGCAGAAAGAATGAAGGGCAGGATCCGGGAAACCTGTACCTTCATCTAGGCTCTGCCACCAACACCCTGCCTGTCCTTGGGCAAGTCACTGCACATGCCCTCTGGAGCACTCTGGAATACTCCCTCTGGAAATAAGTGTTTACACTGATAAAATTGGAGAGATGTGGACCAGAAGAACTTTCTCACTTTGACAGTCTACCTTCTCTGGAGAACCTAGGGAGTTTCCTGAAAGCATCATTTAAAGGGACATCATATTGCTCAACTCTTCAGTAAAAAACATCAAAAGAGAGTTTACACCTTAAGACTCTTTGAACCCCTTGCCTTAAAATCCCTCCTTGTGGTGTGTACCAATCCTAATCTATAAAAAAAAGATCACTACCAAATATTTTTCTGGTTATAGTTTTATACATTTTTGTGTGCAGATAGTATTTGTGCATTCATGAATGTATTTATGCATTTCTGTGTATTCTATAATCTGGATACATTATTTTTCATTTATTCATATTTTTCTCTTAATTTTTTAAGACATGGTTTCCATGCTCTCCATAACCTTAATATGAAAAGTGAGCATTCTTGAAGAGACTTGCTTAGCTTATGAAGAGTCTTACATAAGAGTGATACATGCTAGTGTCTTTATTCTCAATTACTTGTACAAATCTCTTTCCTAAAGCTTAATGGAGATCTGAGTTAGTAACTAAAGACATAGAATGAATTTTTGTCCCTACCTTTAAGAGAAAATGACTCCAGATTTTTCTTCTCCTTAGCAATTTCAGCCTGTAAAACACTGACAAAATCTCTTCAAATAGAATTTTAAAACCTCCCATTATTAAGGGGGAGTGAGGGGGACTCATAGAGGTAATGCTCCATCAAACTATAGAAATTTTTACCTAAGAAGTAAAACAACAAATTTCAGTTCAGAAAACAAATTTTTAAATGTCTGTTTAATATCATAATGCTTTGAAAAGTATATCTTAACTATTAATGAAATATAAAACATTTGGGTTTTATGTATGAAACAATGAGAGATTTGTTTGATTTATATGAATGAAATCCAAAGAAGTTTTACTGCATGTTTTCAGAGACATACTTCCCTTCCCTTTTTTTAAAAAAAATAACACTTCCTCTAAATACTACAATTGTTAAGGGTAGAAAATGTCATTTTCCAAAATACTTAAGACTAGGACAAAGGTAGTGACTTTCAAAGAGAGCTTGCCATCTTCATTCATTTACATTCCTTGTGTCAGAGTGGGCTTCATTTAGGCAATGGCAAAAGGTTTATTTGAATTGCCAGTTTATAACAGCAGCTGAGGGCATCTGTGGCACCCTTAAGACAATATGATGAGTATCAGTGTGAGAAGCTGGGGCTCCATCCCTATGGACATCAAGCCAATGTGCTACAGCAGACAAAGGAGCCAACACAATACTTAACACCCTCAGGAGAGCTCTTGGTAGCCAGCAAACATAAAAACAAAAGCAAACCCAAAAGAGCCCATATTATCCTATTCTTATAGAAAACCTTAGTGCACCTGTACCTTGAATACTGCAAGCACTTCTGGTTGTCACTTTTCAAGAATGACTACTGGAGAAGGTCCAAAGAGGAAAAAGTAAATAGTGAGAGGATATGAAAGCTAATTGAACATAATGCTACCCTGGTGATGGGGAGAAAAGGCAAACAAACAGAAAAAGGGAGTAAGGCACAATTAAAAATATACTAATTTAAGGAAAATGAAAAAGATAATTTAACAGGATGTAAAGTAATAAAAGCAGATGAGTACGTTACACAAGACTTAACAAATAAATAGAATTTCTTACATTGTATAGGCTTTGGAAAATTCACAAGTAGAAGCACATAAGAGAATTCATGGTTGTTAAGTAAGGTGAACATACAATTTATTATCCAAACAGGGATGATGCTGATAATAAAAGAATGGTTAGAAATAAGTATATAAATACAAGTGTAAACCAGGAGAGTCAAAGTGGGAAGTATGCTCACATTATAATTAGGAAATCCTTTCTTTGACTTTTTAAGTTAATGTGAGGAACAAAATGTATCTGTCCTTCTACAGCATAGAATAATGTCCTTGCTGCTACTGTTAAAGTAAATCCTGACTTTAAATACAGACATTAGAGATTGATACATTGAGAAGCGTATTTTAAGATGAAATAGCACTAAGCCATATATCACCTCACTTAGGTAACACAAATTTCGTAATTCCACCCTTTCATTCTTTGAAGAAGAGAAAAAGAATTCTCTTTTCCACCTCATTTCAAATACAAATATTATTTATATTGTTGTATACTTGGAACAGATAACATGTTAAATAAATTCCATATTGTATGATTAAAACTTTTAAGTATGTTTTTATTTCTGTAAGAAGAACCTGGAGTAAAGAAAATGCCACACTCTGAGGAAGTTGTAGAGTATGATTCTGAAGAAGTATTGTGTTGAAATAAATCAGACTAATATACATGACCTAATAAATTCCAGGAGAAAGAGCCAAAACTGCAGGTATTTTTAGGAGTTGTGTAAATTCAATTTAAAATGTGCTTTGGAAGATGCAGTATGTTAAGTTGTTAAACAATAACTGAGATGATAAATGTAAGTGTAGATATAATAATGTATCCTGAACCAAATTTATAAAATAAACTATTAATTAAATAAAATTCAAAGCATTAAAATACCCACTTTATATATCCCATACATCCAAGAGCTTACTTAACATTTCAACTTGGAAATGTCAAAGGCATTTTAGAACCATATGTCAAAAATTCACTCAGCCTCCCAAACCAGATACCTGGAAAGAAAATTCCAGACTCTGAGAAAGCTATATCCTTGATATATCTCCCTCACTAATTACTCTGTCCAATAATTCACCAAGTTCTGTTGATTTTACTTTTAAAAAAAATCTCTCATCTGTGAACCCTTATCCATCTCCATCTTCAACTACCAGACAAAGCTACCAGCATCTTTTTCCTGAATTACTGCAATATCTCTTTAAATAAATATTCTCCCCATATGCATTTGTTTCCCCAATTCATTGTGTAGTATGAAGCCATTGTGAACTTTAAACATAAAGACAATCATATCAATCCTTAACAATAAGAGCTCATGACTGACTGTAAGAAAAAGACTAAGACCTTTACTATGGGTTTCAAGACCCAGAACAGTCTGTTCCAGCTTGAATATCATACCTCATATCAAACTGCTCTTTCTCTTAATTCATTCTATCTAGTACCACTAACCAACCTGAATGTTGATATATTATTATACCAGTGTTTGCATATACTACCTCTGCCTGCAATCCCACCACACTCTTTCTAATACTTCATCTTGTCACTCGTATTTAACCTTCATTAACAGCCCATAAGGGCTTCCCTGGTGGCGCAGTGGTTGAGAGTCCGCCTGCCGATGCAGGGGACACGGGTTCGTGCCCCGGTCCGGGAAGATCCCACATGCCGCGGAGCGACTAGGCCCGTGAGCCATGGCCGCTGAGCCTGCGCGTCCGGAGCCTGTGCTCCGCAACGGGAGAGGCCACAACAGTGAGAGGCCTGCGTACCGAAAAAAAAACAAACAAAAAAAACCAGTCTGTAAATTATTGACTCCTCCAAATTTAATGACGTTCCTCTTGTTATAGATGCACAGAGCTCCCTAAAGTTTTTCTTTATCAACATTACAAAAAGTTAGAATAATATTTTAAAGAGATTATTTGACTAATAATTGTCTTCATTATTAAACACACAACTCAATGACATAAGGGATATGTTTGCCTGACATATTAAAGATCTAAATAGATATTTTTGAATAAAATATGTCTTCAGTACCATATCACCAATGGTTAGATTTTTTCCTAACATACTGAATATGGAATAAGTATTTTGAACAAAAGATCACCACTAAATAAGGCTAGTAACAATTCCTCCTTTGCTCTACTTGCATTAATCAGTAGAAAGCAAAACAAGTGATGTTATGTATCTTCCAATCTTAAAGAAGACTGATAGCTTTCATTTCTCCTGTTTTGTAAAATCATCCACCATGCTGTAAGAAATTCAGGCTGTTATGCAGTGGAGACAGAGAGAGAGAAGAAGCAGCAGATCTGGAGAATAAGACACAAGAAGTGAAGAAGATGGCCACGTGGAAGAACACTGGAGTGCCAAACTGGTGAGTGAATCTTTCTTAGACCTTCAAGTCTAACCCAGTTGCCAGCTGAATGAAGCCAGATGGATTTCCCAGCTGATTACACAGGAGCAGAATAAGCACCTAGCAAAGTCCTGCCCAAAATCTTAATCCACATAGTCATGAGAAATAATAGTCCACTGGCTTAAGCCACCAAATAGCCACTATCTGACAATGGAAAAAATAAGTGAATCAACAGTTAAAGTTATAAGAAAAGTTCAACATGTTCTTAAAAAGTAGTATGTGAGGTTTATTCAAATTTCAAGTGACTACAGGAGGTTGTGGAATATAAAAATTGAAATATAGAACCTTTTATGTAAAATAAGCAATTGGTATCCAATCAAGGATTTCTTAGCAGAATAGTAATGTTATTGAAACTATTCCTTGGAAACATTAATCTGTTACCATGATATGGATATATTTGTGTCTGTTTTTATGTACCATTTTGTTTATATAGGATAAAAGAGGATCTGAAAAAATACATACAAGATAAAGTAAAAGATAAAATATATGGGAAAGAAAATAGGAAGGAAAAATGAGATTAAGCCAGTAGAAAATCAGTTTACAAAATATGCATCTGGAGCTCTCAGACCTTTCCTAGTAACTCTCATGGTCTCTTTGGAGGCTACCATAATTTCCTTGATTGGGTAATCCTATTCAAGTGATACTTTCCTAGAAGACCAAAATTCAAGTGAGGTTTAGATTCAATGTTTAATTGTCTGGTCTGGCTCCTCTTTAACATAGTTTACCAGAGTTTTTCTTATCTCTTAGAGTCCTAGTTTCATAAATTACTGTAACTGTTTTTCTCAGGAGACAGGCAACATGCATTCTGCCACTTAGACTCTGTTCACATTTTCTGTAGGTTTTCCTAAACTGTAAAAAGTAGTTCTCTAATCATTCGTGTAATGGCATCTCTATCTTCAGATTTGAAGGGGTACTTCTTGAAAGAGTTCCATAATCCCTATTCCATACACTTGGAATTAAGTATATTTCAGAATTCAAAATTTGGGGGTTATGAAAATGTGATATTTTCTGTATACTGTATATTATAAAAGTCCCATAGGAAGCTGGGGAGTACTCTGTAACACAGCACATTAGTATATCTGCTGCAAATATATGAATATTCACATAAAGTGAGGCTCATAAAGAGCATAAATAACTTCAAGTCAACTTTTCTCCCAATGTAATTCAGGTAAGGTCATGTTTTGCTTTCATATCAAAGACAGTTCATTTTCAGTACACTTCAAATGTCAGAACTAAGGTTTAAGGATTGTGTTTTTTTATTTCTTCAATCCTGTCTCTCCCTAGGGTTGTCATTCCAGTCTTCTCCCTAAATTGATCCTTTTTTTTTTTTTTTTAGATATCTTTTGTCCCTAGTCATGTCCTTTTACCAGGTAACCAGTCAAACCTCCTTCTTTGTCACCTTATCTTTAAAGAGAGTTTTGATATAGAGTTTTCTTGGATATACTTCCTCTTTTCTAATTTATATTAGACTATAGATGTCACTTATCCTTTGAAGCTTCAAGTCTCCTTTAAAATATGCCCCTCTGTTCTTTTATTTCTCCAAATTTCTTGGCCTGTGTCACTCTAGTACTGAACTATTTCCTGAGCTACTATCATTTATCCATTTCAAGTATACTGTAATTTCTCTACATTTCGCTCTACTTCCTTGCACAATGCTTAATTATTGTCAACTCAGAAGAAGTACTCTGTAAATACCTCAGTCTTAAAATTGTTATGAAGTCATCAGGCTTTCTCTATTTCTTTCTAGTGAATATTCTATCTCCAACGTGGTAGCATCACCTGTTGCCTTTTATTTTCGAGTAATATGTTTCTGAGAGTAATGCCATAATATTGATCTCAGATATTTGCAAAGATAATTAGCATAGGGTAGGTGAGGAGGGCCATAAAATTTCTGGACCACTGCCTGGGAATGGGATAAAGGTCAATGTTTACAGCTCCAAGACTAAAATTTCCTCATAATCAAGACCTCACAGAAAAGCCATCAGACTGAGTAAAAATGATAAATCTACCAATACCTGTAAAGGCTATAAAGAGTATTTGCCCTAAACTGGACCTTACAATAAACTAAAATAAAATAATTAAGTTCAAAGGTTTTGGAGCCTAGAGGCTCCACCAAAAACATCCCCATTTATTATTTGGGTCTACCTATTCCAGATTCTCTTTTATTTCCCAATATTCCAGATCAGGAACCAGACTGGAGAGTCTCTTACATAGTCTAATTAAAGCAATCCCTCTACTTAATGTAAATCCTGATCCAATAAGACAAGTGGTAAAACACACAGAAATCAAAATATCACCTTTTTTATTGATAAAATCTAAGGTGAGGGATGAGGCTTGCTAACCCCAACCAACAGTGAGGACCTCCTAACCAGAAATAAAGAAAGGGAATTACATTAATTTTCTATTTCTGCATAGAGTTATCAGGAACTGAACAACTTAAAGCAACAGACATTTATTGTCTCACAGTTTCTGTAGATCGGGAATCAGGCATCACTTAGCTGATCCTTCTTCTCAATGTCCTGAGGCTGTTAGCCATGCTGCATTTTCAACTGGAGGCCTGGTGAGGGAAGAATCTGCTTCCTAGCTCATTCATGCTGTGGACAGCACCCATTTTCTTATAGACTTAGGACTGCTGGTTCCAGTTTCTTACTGGATATTGACTAACGGCTGTGCTTTAGTCAACAGACCTTAAGAGCTCTTTGCAGTTTCCTGTTTCTTGGTCCTCTCCATAACAAGTTCACAATTGGCTCTTTGCTTCTTCTAGACCAGTAGGAAAATCTCCCATTTTAGTCTGCTAAATCAGAGTCTTATATAATGTATTGCAATTAGAGGAGTGATATCTCATCACCTTGGTTATAGTCTATTTGTTAGAAGCAAGACACAGATTCTGCCCAAACTCAAGTGAAGGGGAATGTACAGGGTATGACTCAAAGAGGTCCCCTCAGGGTGTGTCTATCAGAGAATTTATGGTCAGTTACCTGATTCATGTTATCAATAAGGCAAAATAAATAGACTCAAAGCAAGCAAACAAACTAAAATAACTTTTCCAGAAGTCTATCATTGCTCGTTCTGAAGATAGGTGAAAAATACTATTTTGGAGCTTAATTAACATTGTATGGGTTACTATAGTTACATTGGTCAGTATTATGTATCAACTTGGCCAGGCTATTTTTACCAATTATTCAATCAAACACTAATCTAGGTGTTGCTGTGAAGGTAACTTGTATATGTGATAAAAGTCCATAAACAGCTAAATTTAAGTAAGTTAGATTATCCTAAATAATCTGAATGGGCCTGAATCAATCAATTCAAAGTCTTTATAAGTAGAATAAAGGCTTACCTGAGGAAGAAGAAATACTTCCTACAGACAGCAGCTTCAATTCATGTCTGAAAGTTTCATCTTGCCCTTCCTTATGGCCTATGGGTTTCAAACTTGTCTTTTCTCCACAATCATGTAAGCCAATTCCTTGCTATAAGTATGTATATTAAATCTACCATTAGTTCTGCTTCCCTGGTTAACCCTTAGTAAGTTAGATTCTGAAAGACATTTGGTATAATTATAGTACCAAGTGTTACATAATACAGCTCAGTATAAATACATGCCATAATATCACAGAAAAATTTTATTTAAAAGCTTTCTAGAGTGTTTTACAACCAGCTTTGAAACAAAATACACATAGAGAATGATAACCCTGTATTTGTGTACTGTACATTTGTCACTTACTGCTTATGGACAGAATAACCAATCTAAGGGATTAGCCACCTCAGACCCTATATGGTCCCCTCAAGAGATGAAAAAATCCGTATCTCAACACAACTGTGATCCACTAGCTTGGTAGTCCTGTCTTGGTGGACCAAAATAATATGCCCTAGGCACATGAAAGTTTTGTGGTTTTGCTTAATCAGAAATACTCTTTAGAGTAAGAATGAATAGAAAGTTATGAATACATAACCTTCGGACAATTAATAAATAAATAGTTCTTTTCTCTCAGCAAAAGTTTTGATAAGTACAGCACTAAAAAAAGATAAAGGAAAGAAACATACAGATAAGGAATTAAGAGTGCAGCTAATCTATGATGCTTATGAAGAAAATGTACATTTGTATCAATATATAGAAAAATAGATACAATTTTAGAATATATTATAAGGATATGTTTTCATCCTCTTTGGCACAAAGATAGATTATTCATTAAGAACCAAAGATTTATATCATAGCCAATAATAACTAAATTCCCAACTTGAAAAAAGCAGTCATATATTGCCTAATTTTGAGAAATATAAATTCCAGTGAAACATTTAAGGTTACTCAGAGCAAAATGTATTCCTAGACAGGAGAATGAGGTGTTTTACATTGCTTTATTTGGTTGTTTAATATAAGATTATATCTATGAGCCAGTTAAAATATCATGACTTTAGATTTAGGGTAGTAAAACTGTCAGTTTGTACACGAAGTTGAAAAGTAAAAATAATTGATATGGAGACAAAAGGTGTTGATCCTGTTGTAACAGCTCACAAAAGAGTTAGTAATCAAAAAATATTGGATGCTGTAGATTCTATCCATAATGAAAAGATAGAAACTATAAGAACTTGGAGTTTTAAGTAGAAAAAAAGCCTAAGAAAATCAGACTTTTCATATATAGGTGATTGTGAGAATGATGTTGCCCTAGGAAAAACAGTAAAAAGGAAAGAGACTGGTGGTGATGGAATGGGGAAGAGAAAAGGATAGGTCAAGGGTATGGTACTTGTAGGACCTCAAGGTGGAGACATTAAGCATAGGGTTAGAATCAAGGGCCACTTTAAAGGATAGCTTCTATAAATACAGGTTCTGGAGATTTCATAGATGTATTATTTAAATGCAGGCTAAATCTGGTAAAAAGGAGTCAGAAGAATCTGGAGATGGAGGTACAGCATCAAGGTAAAATACAAAAGTTAAGGAGTCCACAGAAGAAATAACCACATCTTGCCATCCAGGAAAATAGAAGCAAAACTACCTCACAAAGGGAAACTCATGTAATCTATTTAAGCATAATCCAATAACTTTCTAGATTATGGGGAATCCAGGACAATAGCAACTTTTATATCCAAACTAAACTAATCAGCCCACTTCATTAAAAACACACTTCATAAAGATGATTAAAAGCAAACACAGAAAAAGAATTGCAAATAACTAAGGCTTATACTTCTAACCGGTGATATGAAATTTATATAATTTATATATTGTGAGTGCACTGTGGAAACTTTATAATACTGATTCGGGTCTTTAAAAAAACTCATCAAGTTCAAAAGAGGGAGACTGAAATGAAATGACTTACAACTCACTAAATAGGAATTAAACATTTAAAGACTATTCACTTGATGTATAATATACAGTCATTCATAAAATCATTTAATACATTATTTTTGTATATTCATTGTTCATTCATTCATTCTATAAAGATTTATTGAACACAAAATATTGCCCAGGCACTGAAATGCAAGAAAAAATATGCTTGCTCTCAAATTTTTATTTTTATGGAGAAAAGACACGTAATTAGGTAGACATGGGTAAAAATAAGGATGTGTTTTAGGAATAGTTTATATCTGAGCTGAAACATAAAGACTTAATAGCTATTAGGAAGATAATGTTTTGGTGGGGAATGCATTCTACATACACTACAAAAGCAAATACAGCAAAGTAAGAAATAACTAGGAAGGTGCAGTGATTAGAGCATTTTATAATTCCCAGAGCATAAAATTAAGGGCTAGAGATAGGTCTGGAGAAGCAAACAGGGGCTAGAATGGCATGCTAAGAGATTTGACATTTATCCTGGGGTCCACTGGAAAAACAGATCTGTAGGGTGATAATGGATATTATAAATGAATAAAAGGGGTCTGCTGTTAAGTAAATTTGAAAAATACCAATTAAAAAAGATTAATCAGAGGAGACCTTCAAGGTATCAGAGGAGTAAGGCATGGAGGTCAACGTTCTCCTCACAAATACATCAGAAATACATCTACATGAGGAACAACTCCTACAAAACACCTACTGAACACTGGCAGAAGACCTCAGCCTTCCCAAAAGAAAAGAAACTCCCCATGTACATCGGTAGGGCAAAAGAAAAAAGAAAAAACAGAGAAAAAAGAATAGGGACAGGACCTGCACCTCTGGGAGGGAGCAGTGAAGGAGGAAAAGTTTCCACACATTAGGAAGCCCCTTCACTGGAGGAGATGGGGGGGAGGGTAGCAGGGCAGAAGCTTTGGAGCCACGGAGGAGAGCACAGCAATAGGGTTGCAGAGAGCAAAGCAGAGAGATTCCTGCAAAGAGGATCAGTGCCAACCAACACTCACCAGCCTGAGAGGCTTGTCAGCTTACCCGCCGGGGAGGGTGGGGGCTGGGAGCTGAAGCTGGGGCTTCGAAGGTCAGATCTCAGGGAGAGGACTGGGGTTGGCTGCATGAACACAGTCTGAAGGGGGCTAGTGCACCACAGCTAGCCAGGAGGGAGTCCAGGAAAAACTCTGGACCTGCCTAAAAGGCAACAGACCATTGTATCCTTGTGCGCGAGAAGAGGGGATTCAGACCACTGCCTAAATTAACTCCAGAGATAAGCGTGAGCCGCGACTATCAGTGCAGACAACAGAGATGGGCATGAGATGCTAAGGCTGCTGCTACAGCCAACAAGAAGCCTGTGTGCAAGCACAGGTCACTAACCACACCTCCCCTCCTGGAAGCCTCTGCAGCCCACTACTGTCAGGGTCCTGTGATCCAAGGACAATTCCCTGGGAGAACACACAGCATGCCTCAGGCTATTGCAATGTAACACTGGCCTCTGCCACTGCAGGCTCACCTTGCATTCTGTAGTCCTCCCTTCCCAAAGCTTGAGTGAGCCAGAGCCCCCTAATCAGCTGCTCCTTTAACGCTGTCCTGTCTGGGTGGGAACAGACGCCCTCAGGTGACCGACACACAGAGGTGCTTCCAAATCCAAAGCTGAACCCCAGGAGCTGTGTGAACAAAGAAGGGAAAGGGAAATCTCTCCCATCAGCCTCAAGAACAGAGGACTAAATCTCCACAAACAACTTGATGTACCCTGCAACTCTGGAACACCTGAATAGACAACAAATCATGCCAAAATTGAGGTGGTGGACTTTGAGAGCAATTGTAGATTTGGGGTTGACTTTTGGCATCTAATTTGTTGCCAGTTTTATGTTTATCTTAGCTTACTATTTAGAACTTATTATCATTGGTAGATTTGTTTAGTGATTTGGCTGCTCTCTTCCTTTTTTTTTTATATATATACATATATATATATTTTTTCCTTTTTTTTTATTTTTGTGAGTGTGTATGCTTCTTTGCGTGATTTTGTCTGTTTACCTTTGCTTTTACCATTTGTCCTAGGGCTCAGTGTGTCCGTTTTTTTTTTTTTTTTAAGTATAGTTTTTAGCGTTTGTTATCAATGGTGGATTTGTTTTGTGATGTGGTTGCTCTCTTCTTTCTTTTTTTTATTACTTATTTTTAATTTTTAAAAGTAATCTTAATGTGTTATTTAAATAACGTTTTAAAATCTTTGTTTCTTTTTGTTCTGAGCCATGTGTCTGACAGAGTCTTGGTGATCCAGCTGGATGTCGGCCTGTGCCCTTGAGGTGGGAGGGCTGACTTCAGGACATTGGTCCAGCAGAGAACTCCTGGCTCCATGCAATATCAAGTGGCGAAAGCTCTCCAAGAGATCTCCATCTCAATTCTAGGACCCAGCACTGCTCAATAACCAGCAAGCTACAGTGCTGGACACCATATGCCAAACAACTAGCAAGACAGGAACACAACCACACCCATAGTACAGAGGCTGCCTAAAATCATAATAAGGTCACAGACACCCCAAAACGCACCACCAGACATGGTCCTTACCACGAGAAAGACAAGATCCATCCTCATCCACCAGAACACAGGCACAAGTCCCCTCTACCAGGAAGCCTACACAACCCACAGAACCAATGTTACCCACTGGGGCAGACACCAAAAACAACGGGAAATACGAACATGCTGCCTGTGAAAAGGAGACCCCAAATACAGTAAGCTAAGCAAAATGAGAAGACAGAGAAACACACAGAAGATGAATGAGCAAGATGGAAAACCCACCAGACCAAACAAATGAAGAGGAAATAGCAGTCTACCTGAAAAAGAATTTGGAGTAATGATAGTAAAGAGGATCCAAAATCTTAGATATAGAATGCAAAAAATAAAATAAACGTTTAACAAGGACCTAGAAGAACTAAAGAGCAAACAAACAATGATGAACAACAAAATAAATGAAATTAAAAATTCTCTAGAAGGAATCAATAGCAGAATAACTGAGGCAGAATAACGGATAAATGACCTGGAAGATAAAATAGTGGAAATAACTACTGCAGAGCAGAATAAAGAAAAAAGAATGAAAAGAATTGAGGACAGTCTAGAGACTTCTGGAACAACATTAAATGCATGAACATTCAATATATAAGGGTCCCAAAAGAAGAAGAGAAAAAGAAAGGGACTGAGAAAATATATGAAGAGATTATAGTGGAAAAAATCCCTAATCTGGGAAAGGAAATAGTCAATCAAGTCCAGGAAGCTCCGAGAGTCCCATACATGATAATCCAATGAGAAACATGCTAAGACATATATTAATCAAACTATCAAGAAGTAAAAACAAAGAAAAAATATTAAAAGCAGCAAGGGAAAAACAACAAATAACATAAAATGGAATCCCTATAAGGTTAACAGCTGATCTTTCAGCAGAAACTTTACAAGCCAGAAGGGAGTGACAGGATATATTTAAAGTGATTAAAGGGAAAAACCTACAACCAAGATTACTCTACCCAGAAAGAACCTCATTCAGATTCCACAGAGAAATTACCTTTACAGACAAGCAAAAGCTAATAGAATTCAGCACTACCAAACCAGCTTTACAACAAATGCTAAAGGAATTTCTCTAGAGAGGAAACACAAGAGAAGGAAAAGACCTACAATAACAAACCCAAAACAAGAAAATGGGAATAGGAACATACATATCGATAATTACCTTAAATGTAAATGGATTAAATGCTCCAACCAAAAGACATTGACTGGCTGAATGGATACAAAAACAACACCCGGATCTATGCTGTCTACAAAAGACCCACTTCAGACCTAGGGACACATACAGACTGAAAGTCAGGGGATGGAAAAAGATACTCCATGCAAAAGGAAATCAAAAGAAAGCTGGAGTAGCAATTCTCATATCAGACAAAATAAACTTTAAAACAGAGACCATTACAAGAGACAAAGAAGGACACTACATAATGATCAAGATATCAATCCAAGAAATATAACAATTGTAAATATTTATGCATCCAAAAAAGGAGCACCTCTATACATAGGCAAATGCTAACAACCATAAAAGAGGAAATCGACACTAACACAATAATAGTAGGGGACTTAAAAAACCCACTATCACCAATGGAGAGATCATACAAAATGAAAATAAATAAGGAAACACAGCTTTAAATGATACATTAAACAAGATGGACTTAATTGACCTCTATAGCACAGTCCATCCAAAAACAATACAATACACTTTCCTCTCAAGTGCTAGTGGAACATTCTCCAGGATAGATCATATCTTCAAAGAAAATTGAAATCATATCAGGTATTTTTACTGACCACAACACAATGAGACTAGATATCAATTACAGGAAAAAAAACTGTAAAAAATGAAAACAATACACTAATAAATAACAAAGAGATCAATGAAGAAAATAAAGAGGAAACAAAAAAATACATAGAAAAATGATGATGAAAACACGATAACTCAAAACCTATGGGATGCAGCAAAAGCAGTTCTAAGAGGGAAGTTTATAGCAATACAATCCTACCTCAAGAAATAAGAAACATTTCAAATAAACAACGTAACCTTACAGCTAAAGCAATTGGAGAAAGAAGAACAAAAAATACTAAAGTTAGCAGAAAGAAAGAAATTATAAAGATCAGATCAGAAATAAATGAAAAAGAATTAAGGAAATGATAGCAAAGATCAATAAAACTAAAAGCTTGTTCTTTGAGAAGATAAAGAAAATTGATAAACCATTAGCCAGACTTATCAAGAAAAAAAGGGAGAAGACTCAAATCAATAGAATTAGAAATGAAAAGGAGAAGTAACAACTGATACTGCAGAAATACAAAGGATCATGAGAGATTACTACAGGAAACTGTATGTATATAAAATGGACAACCTGGAAGAAATTGACAAATTCATAGAAGAGCACAACCTTCCAAGATTGAACCAGGAAGAAATAGAAAATATAAACAGACCAATCACAAACACTGAAATTGAAACTGTGATTTAAAATCTTCCAACAAACAAAAGTCCAGGACCAGATGGCTTCACATATGAATTCTATGAAACATTTAGAGAAGAGCTAACACCTGTCTTTCTCAAACACTTCCAAAATATAGCAGAGGAAGGAATACTCCCAAACTCATTCTACGAGGCCACCATCACCCTGATACCAAGACCAGACAAAAATGTCACAAACAAAGAAAACTACAGGCCAATATCACTAATGAACATAGATGCAAAAATCCTGAACAAAACACTAGCAAACAGAATCCAGCAGCACATTAAAAGGATCATACACCATGATCAAGTGGTGTTTATCCCAGGAATGCAAGGATTCCTCAATATACACAAATCAATTAATGTGATAGATAGTTTTAACAAATTGAAGGAGAAAAAGCATATGACCAACTTAATAGATGCAGAAAAAGCTTTTGATAAAATTCAACAACTATTTATATTAAAAACCCTCCAGAAAGTGGGCATAGAGGGAATGTACCTCAACAAAATAAAGGCCATTTTGATAAACCCACAGCCAACATTGTTCTCAATGGTGAAAAACTGAAACCATTTCCATTAAGATCAGGAATAAGACAAAATTGTCCACTCTCACCACTATTATTCAACGTAGTTTTGGAAGTTTTGTTGTTTTTCTTATTTATTTTATTTTTTTTTGCAGTATGCGGGCCTCTCACTGTTGTGGCCTCTCCCATTGTGGAGCATAGGCTCCGGACACGCAGGCTCAGTGGCCATGGCTCACGGGCCCAGCCACTCCACAGCATGTGGGATCTTCCTGGACCGGGGCACGATCACCTGTCCCCTGCATCAGCAGACAGACTCTCAACCACTACGCCACCAGGGAAGCCCAGTTTTGGAAGTTTTAGTCACAGCAATCAGAGAAGAGAAAGAAATAAAAAGAATCCAAATCGGAAAAGAAGAAGTAAATTTGTCACTGTTGGCAGATGACCTGATACTCTACATAGGGAATCCTAAAGATGTTACTAGAGCTAATCAATGATTTTGGTAAAGTAGCAGGATACAAAATTACTGCATAGAAATGTCTTGCATCCCTATACACTAATGATGAAAAATCTGATAGAGAAATTAAGGAAACACTCCAATTTACCACTGCAACAAAAATAATAAAATACCTAGGAATAAACCTACTTAAGGAGAAAAAACTCCTGTATGCAGAAAACTATAAGACACTGATGAAAGAAATTAAAGATGATACAAACAGATGGAGAGGTATACCATGTTCTTGCATTGGAAGAATCAACATTGTAACAACGGCTCTACTACCCAAAGCAATCTACAGATTGAACACAATCCCTATCAAACTACCAGTGGCATTTTTCACAGAACTAGAACAAAATATTTCACAATTGGTATGGAAACACAAAAGACCCCGAATAGCCAAATCAATCTTGAGAAAGAAAAATGGAAGTGTAGGAATCAGGCTCCCTGACTTCAGAATATACTACAAAGCTACAGTAATTAAGACAGTATAGTACTGGCACAGAAACAGAAATATAGATCAATGGAACAGGATAGAAAGCCCAGAGATAAAGCCACACACATATGGTCACCTTATTTTTGTTAAAGGAGGCAAGAATATACAATGGAGAAAAGACAGCTTCCTCAATAAGTGATGCTGGGAAAGCTGGATAGCTACATGTAAAAGAATGAAATTAGAACACTGCATAACACCATACACAAAAATAAACTGAAACTGGATTAAAGACCTAAATGTAAAGCCAGACACTGTAAAACACTTAAAGGAAAACATAGGCAGACAACTGTATGACATAAATCACAGCAAGATCCTTTTTGACCCACCTCCTAGAGGAATGGAAATAAAAACAAAATTAAACAAATGGGACCTAATGAAACCTAAAAGCTTTTGCACAGCGAAGGAAAACATAAACAAGACAAAAAGACCACCCTCAGAATGAGAGAAAATATTTGCAAATATAGTAAAAGACAAAGGTATAATCTCCAAAATTTACAAGCAGCTCATGCAGCTCAGTATGCCAAAAACAAACAACCCAATCCAAAAATGGGCAGAAGACCTAAATAGACCTTTCTCCAGAGAAGATATACAGATTGCTAACAAACACATGAAAGGATGTTCAACATCACTAATCATTAAAGAAATGCAAATCAAAACTACAATGAGGTATCACCTCAAACCAGTGAGAATGGCCATCATCAAAAAATGTACAAACAATAAATGCTGGAGAGGGTGTGGAGAAAAGAGAGCCCTCTTGCACTGTTGGTGGGAATGTTAATTGATACAGCCACTATGGAGAACAGTATGGAGGTTACTTAAAAAACTAAATAAAACTACCATAGGACCCAGCAATCCCACTACTGGGCATATACCCTGAGAAAACCATCATTCAAAAAGAGTCATGTACCACAATGTTTATTGCAGGTTTATTTACAATAGCCAGGACGTGGAAACAACCTAAATGTCCATCTACAGATGAATGGATAAAGAAGACATGACACATATATACAATGGAATATTATTCAGCCATAAAAAGAAATGAAATTGAATTATATGTAGTGAGGTGGATGGACATATAGTCTGTCCTACAGAATGAAGTAAGTCAGAACGAGAAAAACAAATGCCATATGCTAACACATATATATGGAATCTAAAAAAAAAAAAACAATCTGAAGAACCTAAAGGCAGTACAGGAATAGAGATGCAGACATAGAGAATGGACAAGTGGGAAACTGGTATTGTAAGCTGGGACAAAGTGAGAGAGTGGCACGGACTTATATATGCTACCAAATGTAAAATAGTTAGCTAGGAAGCAGCCTAATAGGAAGCAGCCACATAGCACAGGGAGATCATCTCGGTGCTTTGTGACCACCTAGATGGGTGGCATAGGAAGAGTGGGAGGGAGATGAAAGAGGGAGGAGATATGGGGATATATGTATATGTATAGCTGACTCAATTTGTTATAAAGCAGAAACTAACACAACATTGTAAAGCAATTATACTTCAATAAAAATGTTAAAAAATGTTTAATCAAGCATTCTTTGAGTCTTTTAATGCATCTATGTGATTTGTTAATTACCAAACATAAGTGATTCCTAAACTCATTTGTTCAAGGTAATTTTTTTACAAGAAGTTTCTCACAGAGCTAGAATTACATCAAAAATTCTCCTAGAAAGTATAGCAAACATTGAAGATTTCAAAAGTGGAAATAACAAGACCAGATTTGCAATTTAGAAATACTTTTTGAAGGAATTTTGTAGGAGCTTGATTAAAGGTTAAAATAAATGGATATAGGAGGGCTGGTTAATTGGCTAGACCTAGCAAGAAATAATGAAGTAGCACAAGAACAGTTAAGCAAGAGAACAACTGAACTATATTAAGGAATTTGAAATCATTGGATTTTTTTCTGGATGAATGGGTAAGAGGATAATAAGTTACTTCTTTGTTTCTAAATTAAGTGACTGAGAAAGTGTTGGATTGCCAGATAAAATAAAAATTACAGAATCTTTTGAGAGAGAAATGATGAGTTAGGATTTGGAAACATAAAATATGAGGTGCTTCTTTAAACAGCACTGGTAATGTGTAACAAACCATATTTACATAAATCTGAAGCTCCTGGGAAAATTTGTCACAAGAGGGGATTTCTGACATCAGTAGCTTTGGTTTTTGTGGAGATTCTTCACAAAAATTGTCCATCAACAAAGGACTGAATAAAGAAGATATGGAACATGTATACAATGGAATATCACTCAGCCATAAAAAAGAACAAAATAATGCCATTTGCAGCAAAGATTGTCATACCAAGTGAAGTAAGTCAGACAGAGAAAGGCAAATATGATATTGCTTACATGTGGAATATAAAAATAGGTTACAAATGAACTTATCTACAAAATAGAAATAGAGTTACAGATGCAGCAAACAAACTTATGGCTACCAGCAAAAAATGAGGGGAGGGATAAATTGGAAGATTGGGATTGACAGGCATGCACTACTATATATAGAATAGATAACTAATAAGGATCTACTGGATAGCATGGGAAACTCTACTCAATACTCTGTAATGGCCTATATGGGAAAAGAATCTAAAAAAGAGTGGATATATGTATATGTATAACTGATTCACTTTGCTGTGCACCTGAAACTAACTCAACATTGTAGATCAACTGTACTCCAATAAAATATATTTTTTTAAATGTCATCTGTAGTCTCCATTTACTTTTTGTGCTCCCATTCACAGGATGGTGTCATTCAATTTGCTCATTTAAAGTTCTTTAGATCACAGATCTATTTATGCTTATTCAGCACACACACACACACACCACTTCTATTTGCACCACTGGTAAATATTCCACCTAGAAACCGGCATTGCTGTTATTCAGGATAAAGTAAGTTATCCTTGAGTCCTTCAGTAACAATCCAAAAATAATTGACTTAAAACAGCCAAGATACATTGTTCACAGTGAGTCTGGATAATTCTCTAAGAGAATGACCTTCCAGGTGATGACTTCTCATTCCAAAATACTCTAAGTTTTTGGATATCCATATCAATATGTGCATCCATTATCATGGTGTCCTGGGAAAAAGAACATGGAAAATCACCAACTGGCTTTTAAATGCTAAATGTTTCCACATAAAGGTGAAACAAATTAAATTCTGCTTAAAAAGCAATTCGCCACACCACTTATAATCTCAAAGAGATGGTAAAATGCAACAAAAGAAAGAATCAGACATGTTGGTAATCATCTGTAGATCCTATTCTAAATTAATTAACTAGTCATCCAATTTTTATTTAGGGTCTAGCATTGCCATAGCACTGTGATAAGTATTATGCATATCTAATAAAAGGGAAGTGTAGTTAACATAAAACTGTTCCCGATTATTCCTTAAAATGCCAAACTCATGAATTATAATGATAATAAAAGGTAACCTCTGGAACTTGTTTTGGAGAATATATTACCTATGCTTCCACCTCATCACTGACTACTTAGGTAGAATCTTCATGAAAGAGGGAAATGTGAGATCTTTTAGAGTACTACTTGGAATGTGATTTTAGACAAAAAGATGTTAATGAAAAGTGATCATCCATGGGATGTTCTAAGCTGTGTTAGGAGAATCACAAATGCCTGACAATGATGATAATAATAATAAATAAAGGTACACACCTGCCATAATAAACAATAATACAACTACCATGTCCCATACATTTTATCAACCACTCATGATTGTCACAATCCAAGCTCTAGAAGACAGACAGATCTTTGTTGATGTCATTACAAATGAAACTAGACATTCTATGTGGCTGGCAAATAATTTACAAATGTGCTACAGTTAATATACTGTATACAGTATTTATTATTTTATATTTGAAGAAAAAGCCATCAAAGTATGCATATATGTTTTAATTTTTTTTCTCCTATGTTCTGCCATTGGAAACAGAGAAGCCAACAGAAGCACTATGAAACAAATTGACTCTTTTTAGGGAAGATTAACAAATTTGACATCTAGGGATTCCTCCTTTGGCTCTGGCTTCAGTATTTCACAGAATCATTTTCTTTTTAGGAATCTGGTATTGTAAAGTGTAATGTGTCCTCATGTGATTTCTCAAACAAATGAGATCTAAGATATCACTTTGTAATAATAAAAATATATTAATGGACTTGAATTATTATACTGTTTATAACTATTCACTTGGTGTGAATTACTTTGTAACAATTCAAAGCCTGCTCACTTGGCTTAATTAAAGTGTTCCCATTCTTACAAAGTGCATAAATGAAGTAGAATTATTTTAAAATATGTCATTTTTGGGGAAAGGGTCTAATTAGTATTTGATTTAGTGGCACAGAGAAGTGAATTTAGTTGTGGGCAGCCGAGCTCTGAGAACCAATGAAAATGTTGGGGAAGGTGAAACTATGAAAATATAAAATACAATTCTTTTTGACTCTAAGCATGCTTCCCAAATTATTAGGGACAGAATAACCAAGTCTTCCAGATTTTTGTTGTTGTTTATTGAAGTGTTTTGTTTGTTTGTTTTGTTTTTTTGTTTTGTTTTCCATACAACAAACAAGTCATGGTGATGGTAAGTGCAGAGTTCTCAAAAAGCAAACAACTGATTTAAAATGATATCCTACATCTAAAAATCTTTGTAAGCTTGATATGTCATTGCAGATCATTCTAATTGCTCACACTTAATGGTATCTTTGTTAAAAAACAAACATTTTCATCGTTAAATTTGTGTACAGTATATAGAAAATATATGATCACTAGGAAGTGACAGAGAAAAATCCTCCTTTTTTTCTAAAGTTCTTCCTTGGACAAGAATTGGAAACCTGGAATATCACATTAATCTTAAAAGATTGCTTGCTTTAATGATAACTATAGTTCAGTGTTTCACAAAAAAATATGCATTTGATTAAAATATATATCATTATCATCAATACTATGTATGTTCAAAAGTTATTTCCAAAATAGGAAACCTGCCAGCCAGAAATTCAGTTATGTAATTGAAGTACTGCATATCCAATTCCTATTATCCATGCATCATTACAAAAAAACAATGCTTAAGTGTTTTATTCATTATTTTGTGGAAGCACAGATTTCTACACTAATTATTATAATTAATTATAATTATAGATATAGATTTAATCTATATCTAATTAATTAGAATTAATTATATTTATATATAAATATAATTAATTATGAATATAGATTTGGAGAAACATATTTAAGACTAATAGCAGATATTTTTTTAAAAGGAAGCACAGACTAGATAAACTATTTCATGTAATTTATGGCACCTCTTTAACTACATGACTGCCTTTTAGGTCAGTAGCAATAAAGAGCACAATCTATATATATAAAAATAATGAATAGTTTTCCTACATACCAAATATCTTTTTCTCTTTCTAGTACACTATACATTTGCTTTGAAAAAGCACCATTTCCTAGATATGTGAAAATCAGCTAAATTTTTAAGCATCATAATATGTATGTTGTAATGAGCGCTTTACTGTTTTATCATGACTTCAATATGATCAAATGCTGGTTATACATCTGAGATTCCTGAAACAGACTGACAGGATCACAGGATTAAAGATATATGATATGTGAAATCCTTAATCATTTTTCACACATTTTAAGGCTAGTCTATCCTTTCTTACAAGTCAATGAGGTTGAGATGATGACTAGTGGAAAATAGTCAACTAATTAAATTTCAGACTTTCAAAAAGGTCAAAATAGTACAACATATTACTATACTTCACAGAATAAATGGAGCATGCAAATGCCACTACTTCATTCTGGTGACAAAACCAGGAAAAAACAATGAAAGGAAATTGAGCAAAACTGTCTCATTGCTTCAGATATGGCAGTCAAAACTTAGCTAGAATTTTAAGTTTATAAGTGAGCTACTTGCTATAAAATAGCAAAGGTTGCTTATGTCCTTACAACTATTTCTTTAAAGTTACTTTTAGGTTGTACTTCATGAATACAGCTTGAACAACTACAGATTATAAATTATAAGTATGTTATAGATTGAAAATTATAATCTATATATCTAAAATTATAAATATGAGACAAAATCTCCCTTAGCTACATGTCTGATCACCTTCTCTTAATGCTTTCTTTAACAATGTGATGAAGTTCCGTGTTCTGTCCATTAACGAACAATGACATCTTATCAGTATAGTCAGAATGGTGTGACAAAACAGCCAACATAAATAGTACACCAAAAAAGAAGGCTAATATTATAAAAGTTGCATAATTATATACACATTTTATATCATATACAACACATAATTCTTAGTGTTTTTCATATTTTTGATAGTAAAGGAACCACTGAACACAAATGCTCTTTTTGAGCTTATTGCTGATTTCATTCTATTCTCAAGCAACCTAAGTACCATTCCTCACCATCTATTCTAGGCTCAGATTTTGTTCCAATCTCACCTTTTTAAAAAACTGTTCTAATGACTGATGTCTCCTTTCTTTAAAGTGTTTCCCTATAATGGATCTCAGAAAAATTATTTGTTGTAAGTAGCAAAGGAGATAATGCATGTAAAGCACACATCACAGGACCTGACACAGACAAGATATTTTAAGAAACATGACTTCTTAGGGATATGGTTTTGAAGGCTGCCTTACATTATCTGTAAACTGCAATCTCACTCCTTCATGATTACATATTCTTCAGAATATTATTCAACCTCTTCAACCAAGGATAAGTTTCCACATGTATAGAATTAGTAAAATGATACTTATCTCATACGTTTATTAAGGTGGGTATATATGATAATTTTTAAAGATGCTAAACATTTATACATAATCAGTGCTCAGCAAAGATTCATTTCCCTTTTACCATTTTAGTATAACTGCTTTCAATTTAATCATTTCAACTGGCTGAATTTTCTCAAGCTCCTCTATATATACAGAATTAAGGCAAAACCCAGTGTATTAATTTCTATTGCTGTCATAACAAATTACCACAGCTTCCCGACTTGAAACAACATGAATCTATTATCTTACAATTCTATATAGGTCAGAAGTCTAACACAGGACTCACTGAGCTAAGATCAAAATGTCAGAGTGCTGTGTTCCTGACTAGAAGCTCTCAGGTAGAATCTGCTGTCAGACTCGGGTTAGTGTTCCTTATAATTGTAGAAGCAAAGGCTCGGTGGCTTACTCTCTGTAAACTGGGGGCCAGTTCCAGCTTCTGAAAGTCACCTCATCCCTTGGTTTGTGCCCCCCTTTCATCCTTCTTCAAAGCCAGGAATGTCAGGTCAAATCCTCATTTCTCATCTTCTTAGGTTTTAAGGACTCATATGATTAGATTAAGCCAACCTGGACAATCTTCTCATCTCAAGATTTATAACCTTAATCACGTATTCAAATTCCCTTTTGCAATGTTCAGTAACATGTTCACAGTTTCCAGGGATTAAAGAACTTGGATGCCTTTAAGGGGCCATTATTCTGCCATCCACACCCTGTGTGGGGACATGTCATGGGACTTGTCTTTTGGACACATTATATTCACAAAAACAATATTTTCTACCACACCAGGACTGATTATTAGAAGTTAATCCTGTCTAAGAATTTTCCAGAAGGGCTACCAAAAGAGTGACGTATTTTTCCGTCCAAATAATGGGTTATGTAACAATGCTGACTCACAGTATTGGACTCAAATGACCAATGAAAATCTCTTTTGCCTTTCCCTCCCTGCATAACCTACAATCCACTTCTTTTGAAGATATCCTATAATTTATCACTTATGATGATTTACTACCTTATCTTAACCTCACTTGCTTCTGGTCACAGAGTGGTAAGCTTAAATATAATTATTGCATTCTAAACAGAACCATCAGCCTAATTGCTACATGTTCCTTATTGGATCCATTTTAAAGGACAATTTGCAGGTTTTACTTTACATCTAACTTTTAATAGGTTTCAGATCTGATATTTCATAGCTCAGTATTACTGTTAATCAAAAAATATTATTTGACATTTCTATATTCTGCTCATCCTATTGATATTTTAAGAAAGCCATCATAGGTCCAATTTTCTTTTTCCTTATTGAAATTTGAGATCACAAATGAATTTATCTGGAGTGTTCCTGTCAATCCCCATTTCTCCAATTCTCTCTCTCTCTCCCTTTATTTTTATTTTCAGAGCAGTCTCTCTTATGTTAAATAGTTGAATTTGAGTCCTACTCTTCTTTACTCTTACCAAACTGACCTATTTAATTTGGTTAAGCCCTTCCTGACATTTGATTTCTTCTTCACTTGTCTCCTCTTCCTCATGCTTACAATTCCATTGTGAAGTTTGCTCCTCTACTATGACTATGATTATTTTATCACATATGTGTTCATGCAACCCTGCAGCTGTCCTAGAGTTCCCCACAACTGCTACATTGGCTGGGTATCCAGTGGCTATTTATGTGGATACATGGTCAAAATTTACTCAGATTTTTAACTTCATACTGAGATAGTTGCTATAAAATAGTATTATAAACTCATGATTTTAATATACATATCTATCTGTGTATGTTTATATATACAGCATAATCAGCTGTAAACATCTAAATATCATTCTCCAACAAAAGGAACCATGACTCCTTAGAGAAGTGAATGACTTCAGGACAGAGGAAATACAACAAGAGCTTGAACATCTTATATTCTCAGAAAGTAAAGAAGTGCTCAAAATGATAAGGGCTTGATGAAAGAACACAGAAGCCAATCAAACTGAAGAATATCCTAATGGCAAAAGCAGGACAATAATTTTGAACACTTGTTCAAAAATTTGAACAGCAAAATAAATGACAGTATTAGATTTTAACTATAGAAGAAAATATTCATAAATTCATATTGTTAAAATATTCTATTAAATAAATATAAGTGGGATGACAGACTATTCTTTCTTACAGTACAATTCAAATTGATAAAGAAGGTAAGAGGAAAATAGAAAATTACCATCAGGAAAACAACACAATAGTCAATCTTAAAGACAAGATTCATTGACAGATGCTAAAATTATTAGGCAAAAGTATGAAGAGAATCAGGATTTCATAATATTAAACTATCTTCCCAATATATTGATAAAGTACAAAGGGAAAGATAATAACTTTATCTTGGAGAAACCTGGAAGAAGTCACCTTTACTATGTGATCAAGTTAATAACATCTGTTATTATGAACCACTTGATATGATTCACTAAAAATGATACAGCATTATTTCTATGGTATTCTTTCAAAAAATGCATAACATCATTGCTATGATGAGAAATAATCAGACAAACCCAAATTCAGAGACATTCGACAAAACAATTAACCATTGCTCTTCAACTGTCAATGTGATGAAAGAGAAAGGCTGAGAAAATTTTACAGGCTTGGAAGATACTAAAGAGAAATAATTATAAGTAATATGGATCCTGGATAGAATCCTGAAACAGAAAAAGGACATTAGTGGAAAACCTGATGAAATTTCATTAGGCCTGTAAAATGGTTAACAGTATTGCACTGACATTAATTTCCTGATTTTGACTATTGTGCTATGGCTACATAAAATGCTGACATAGGGAAAACAGACTAAAAGAATAAGGGAACACTTTGTATGATTTTGGCAACTCTTACATATGTCTTCAATTAATTAAAGATAAACAGTTTTTAAAATGTGTAATCTAGTAAATGTTATTAAAACTATGCATAGACATAAACTAATATACTGCAGGAGGTAACAATAATGATAATATTATTAACCACATACTATTTAGCAATCATTAATTTTAGTGTTCTTATGAATTAATCCATGAAATACTCAGGGTCACAGCATGCGATAAGCACTACTGTAACCAACTACATTTTATATTTGAAGAAATTGAAGCACAGAGAGAGTGAATATTTCACCCAGTATTTTACTTTGAAACCAGGTGAAGCCCAAGTTTTGTCCACTATGTTGCATAGCCTATTCCCTAAAGCAACGTGTGCAAACTCAATAAAGATTTCATTAAGCTGATATTTGGACTGAAAAGTGTACAATTAAATTATTAAACTTTGAGAAATGGATTTTAAAAACAAGTAAGCGCAATTTCAGAGTAAACAACACATGTTTAACTCAAAAGTATATGTCAAATAATGCAAAATAAAAATGAAGACGTTAACGAGAATATGTTCATGTTGGTTTCTATTTTATCCTTATTCATTCAACTTTCATTTTTCTGTGCTTTTTAAAATATGGAATTAACATCATTTTTCTTTTGGTTTAATGTTCCTACCTCTCAAATTTACGTTATGGTCCTCCCTGCCTTTTGTCTATTTTTTCCTTTCTCTTTTTCCTACATTTCCTTAAAATAACATAGATCTCTTTTGCTTGCTCCACCCCCTTCATTCCCTCTATCCTTTTTTATACCTTATATAACTTGCTCTGGCTGGGAGGATAATGTGCCTCAACACTGTACACTTCCTCACATCACAGCAGCTAAAAGAATAAGCATTAATTTTCATCTTAAGTATCAGTATAAATCCCACTTTAATATAATTCTGAAATGTTCCAGTAAAATTCTTATTATTTCAGCAGGTCTCTTTCATAACCCCATATCCATGATGAGTTTAGGCAGTGACAAACAGCAAACTGTCAAGCTCTGCAGTGGCTCTGACTCCCTCCCATTTCCTCCCTTTATTAGCCTCTCCAGATGACAAAATTCGCTGCTGATAACCTTACAAAATTTACATCGTACTTTTAAATACAGAATAATAGTTCTTGAGGATGGGGAAAAGAAAAAGTAAGAACTGGCTTTTATTTTACTGATCCAGAGACCATAAGTACTTCACATTTCTGAGCATTCTATACCAAAGGAATAGAGAGTTGTTACCAAGCCTAAAAATCAGAATCGTTAGTCCTGTTACAAAATGACAGGTAAGACTACACACCATACTAGTCCACAAAACTCTTCTTCACTTCTTTACTCAAGTGTTTTTGTGTGAAGACACAGATTTCTCTTGACTGAGAGCAAGATCAATTTCTCTCCATCTTCATCTGTATGGGATCAATGTCTGATGGACATCTTTTTTCTTTTTCCAGCTTTACTGTGGTATCACTGATAAATAAAAATTGCATAATTTAAGGTATAAAATTTGATGTTTGAGGTATTATACGTTGTGAAATAATCACTACAATCAAGCTACTTAACATATCCATCATCTCAAACATATCCGAAACATAGTTACCATGTTCTGTTTTTGTTGTGACAACACACTTTAGCTCTATCCTCTTAGCAAATTTCAAATGTAAAATACAGTAGTATTGATTACTGTCACCATACTGTACATTTGATGTCCAGAATTTATTCATCCTGAATAACTGAAAATTTGTACCTTTTTACCAACATCTCCCATTTTCCTCTTATCCGAGTTCCTGGAAAACACCATTCTACTCTCTGTTTCTATGGGTATGATTATTTTACATTCCACATGTAAGTGAGATCTTGCAGTATTTGTCTTTCTGTGTTTATTTCACTAAGTTAATGTCCTCCAAGTTTCATCTGTATTATCACAAATGGCAAGATTTTGTTCTTCTTTTAGGCTGAATAATATTCCATATCAATGGGCATCTCAAGCTCAATATGTGTGCTCAATACATGTCAGCCACCTTGGCTCCATCAGTCTCAAGGGTATCCCCACAGTAGTCCATCATCCTCACTGACTGATCTTTCCTTTGGCCAAACATTTGTATATAGGCTTCTCACTAAAACTCTCTTTATTTGTCTCTTTAGACTATGCCATGTGTACCCTACTGGGTCCTTGCCTAATGCAAAGCACAATTTTCTTTCATAAAATACTAATAACTTTAAAGATAAATTTTGAGCAAAAAATAGAAAAAAAATATTTTCATAGTTAATTCACACCACACAAAAATACAATTTAATTTTTATGGTATGCTAATGGACTTTCTCTTGATATTTATTCAACAGCTATTATTGAAGGATCTATGAATAAGAGAAAGCATGATATATGTTGCTTACAATATGTTCAATTCTTGGAAAACTGATAATGCATCACAGTGAGTAATGACATATTTATTTGTAATTTAGCTTATCCAGGGAGGCAGGACTATTTGTATGAGACCAGAAAACTTGTGCAATGCTTATATGTGTGTGTGTATCTCTTTTGCTATTTAAGGTTTATATGAGGAGTCTGATGTACTCCCTTCTAACTAGCAAGGTGGAAGCAAGTAGGATGCAGGGTTCATTCTGGCTTTGGGCTTTCTCTCAATGGAAAAATAAAGAATTTTCTAGGAAGGGAACCTTAGAACATGTGAAAATTGACAAGTGTCCCTACTGAAGCAAACTGAGAACACAAGGAATATCTATAGGAAATGGAAAAAAAAATTTGGAAAGTTTGTATCACAGGGTAAAAATGTACCCATTATTGAATGAAAGTGAGATATTTGTGGAGTCATAGTTTCTCCCTCTGTTCCTTGGCTTTGCAAAAATTTGTTGGTCTATAACCAGCAAGAGCAGGGTAAAATTTCAACTGGCTGTAACATTACACACCACTACTGACTAACAACACAGTACAAATTGTTAATTCAGCTTCAGAACTTACTGTCTAATCTTAAACAAATTACATATCTTCAATAATGTTATGACTTAAAACATGTAAAGAACATAGAAAAATGCCTGCTTCATAGTAAGTTCTATGTAAGTGTTCGCTATTATTATCACTAAAAATGGGTGATTTTAAAGAAAGTCAAGATCTACCTTGAACCTGGTCCACCAATGCTTCCTATCAATCTTACAGTAATTCTTCAGTTAAATTCCTCTTTTCCACAATTGCTATTTCTAAAGTTTTTCTAATATCCTACAAGTTTCTATCTCTCCACCAAAACTTTTCCACTTTTTATCAGATGAGATTGCCATCTAAATCACAGGTTAAATATAAACCATTCAACTGGAACTTCTTCAAATGTTATCCATTCATTTTTCTCCAATTTCTGTGTTAATAGAGGAAACATCTCTTAGCAAAGATCAATATTGTCATCTAAGTTTGGGGTCTTATACCTCCCACCCTCTTAGGAATAATAAATGACCAATTAGCTATTTTTAATCTATTTTTCCTCTCAATAATATTCACCATTTAAACATTATTTTCTTTCTCATCTTAAAAAAAATTCCTGAACTCAATAACTCTCTCAGACTACCTTCTTTTTATAGCCAATCTCTTTAAAAGTACCACAGAATATCATCATTCCTTACCTCTGAATTTTCCATTCACTTACCCCAATCTATCTTCTGTCTTTCCCTTCTACACACACACAAAAGAATAGTAGCTAAAGATATCAATGACAACAATTTGCTAAACCCAATGTACATTTCCAGTGGTTAGATCATTTCATCCCTCCAAAAACTGATCAGATATAACTGTTGCCTCTTTGTTAGAACCCTTCTTTTGTTTCTATGAAATTACCCTCTGATATATTTTCCCTACATTTCCAACTATTTATTTTCATCTTGTTTATTTTTTGTTTGTTTATTGCTTTGTTTTTAAATAACATGATCCTTTAGCTAGACATTAAAAGTTGGGTTTTCTCAAGTCTAGATTGTAGATTGAATCAAACACTTTGATTTCTAGTCAATCTCTTCCTTTCTTACAGAAAATTAAGGCTTATATTCAAATAATTCCAAAATTGATATTTTCAGTCATGACATTTTCTGTTCTATACCTGTGTACTTATCTGACTATTAGTTATAGCTAATTGTATATCTGTATGCCCACCTCAGACTCAAAATATCCTAAACCATATTTATGACTTCCCCCCACCTCCACTCCACAGCTGGTGCTTTCCCAGTGTTCCCAACATCAATTAATTACATTGCCATCCATCCATCCTACTTTCAGGAACTGGAAACCTGAAAGCTAATTGACTCCTATTTTTCTCTTGTTCTCAAATTCAGTCTTTCATCCAATTAGTATTTATTGTATGTCTGCTCTTGGCCAGGTACTGATCTGTATTCTAGGGACATAGCAGGAAATTTTAAAAGTCTGTACCATCATGGTGAATCATTTCAATGAGAGGGTGGGGGAAGTAGGAAAGAAAAACAGTCAAGAAACAAAGAAAGAGAGACTATCAGTTCATGATAACAGCTATGTAGAAAAATAAGGCAGGTTATATTTGATAATGAATAATGATTGGCTACTTTATATTGCCTAATCAAAGATGGCCATTCTGATAAGGTGATTTTTGAACAGCTTTTGAAATTTTGTATCTTGATTTTCTCTCAAATCCATTAATTATCTTCATCTCTACTGCTGTCATCCTTATCCAAAGTACAACATTCCTCTCTTGGGCTCTAGCATTAGCCCACAGATTTCTTCTCATTTGCTTTGGACCTCTGTTATCCTATATTTTAAAAAGAATGAAAGTTATCAATTTATAAAGAAAAAGTAAAAATCTAGGAAAGTCTTTGGACTTCTATACACAATTATCTCTGCCAGAAACACTTTTTATATTTCTAACTCACATGTTTAACTTATAATTTTTCTTCATATTAAAACTCACATGACACTTTTTATACTCCTTTATAATCATTATCAAATTTGAAAACTTACAGTTTTTAATAATTTGAATATCCTTTGCCTTTTTTATTAGAATATAGCTTCTAGATAGTAAACCACATTTAGATCACCATGGTATGAAATTTCCATCCCCTAATGCAATAGTTATCACATTTCAGTCTTACAATAGATGTTTGTTGACAAATTACAATGGCATTCATAGTTTTGAGAGCGGACATAATTTTTGAACTAAGGAACCAATAATAATACCTATCTGCAATCCACCTCAACAAGATTTCTTTTGATTTACTATTAACTATTTGCACATCTCTTAATTCTATAATATTTATTAAGAACCTAGTACATATATACTCTGTACTGTTTGCTAGGGATATATGAAGAACAAGTCAGACAAGGGCCACATCTCATGATACATTAGTGTAGGGAAAGAGATCCAGAATACATAGTTAAAATATATATAATTAATTTATATGCATAAATATATAATATAATTATATAGTTATAAAATATAGGTATATGTTATATATAAACATATAATATAAAATACATATAATTTATATATTATATATTAAATTTATTTACATTTAAATTATATATATAATTTAACTATATATGTGTATATGTTTGTGGTATTACATATATATGTAATACATCTATGCTATATATACATGTGTATATATGTATGTTATTAATACTTAATATGATTCTATGATATATAAAAATGAGGGAAGCCCACTCTGGACAAGATAATCAGGGGTTGTCTCTTAGAGATGACATTTAAAAGGGGTTTTCATTAATAGGAATGATCCAGGCAAAGAAAGTATCAGGAAAAGAGTTAGTCTCATGGAAGAGCAAGTGCAAAGACACTGAGATAGACTCTGAGCACACCTTGGTGTGCTCTAGGGATTGACAGAAGGAGTGTGTTACTAGAACTAAGTGAACAAGGAAGAACTGAGAATAACCTGAGTCAGGAGAAGTCAGGGGATGGACTTAACATTGGGAGAAGCTTGGAGATCATCATATATTTAATGACAAAGATTATAATATGATGTACACTATTTTAAATACTCATTTTGCATTTTCCAACATAATTGGAATGAGGAAGGGGTAAGAGGACAACTAGAAAAAATAGTTACTAGAAAACGGTCAAGGGCATGAGGATTAAATTGATACAGGAACTATGAAGAACAGTATGGAGTTTCCTTAAAAAACTAAAAATAGAACTACTATATGACCCAGCAATCCCACTATATATAATGGATATACCCTGGGCATATACCCTGAGAAAATCATAATTCTAAAAGAGTCATGTACCACAATGTTCATTGCAGCACTATGTACAATAGCCAGGATGTGGAAGCAACCTAAGTGTCCATCGACAGATGAATGGATAAAAAAGATGTGGCACATATATACAATGGAATATTACACAGCCATAAAAAGAAACAAAATTTAGTTATTTGTAGTGAGGTGGATGGACATAGAGTCCATTATACAGAATGAAGTAAGTAAGAAAGAGAAAAACAAATACTGTAGGCTAGCACATATATATGGAATCTAAAAAAAATGGTTTTGAAGAAGCAAGGGGCAGGACAGGAATAAAGATGCAGACGTAGAGAATGGACTTGAGGACACGTGGAGGGGGAAGGGTAAGCTGGGATGAAGTGAGAGAGTGACATTGACATACATACACTACCAAATGTAAAATAGATAGCTAGATGGAAGCAGCTATATAGCACAGGGAGATCAGCTCCGTGCTTTGTGACTACCTAGAGGGGTGGGATAAGGAGGGTGGGAGGGAGATGCAAGAGGGAGGGGATATGGGGATATATGTATACATACAGCTGTTTCACTTTGTTATACTGCAGAATCTAACACAACATTGTAAAGCAATTATACTCCAATAAAGATGTTAAAAAAAAAAAAAAGGAGAGAATTTCAAGATATATTTTGGAGTGAAACAAAGGTTGAATGAGGAGGTAAAGAATGAAAAAAGTCTAGGGACAGATTTCAAACTTTAATATGATGTATACATTTAGCATTTAGTAGGATTGCTGATGTCAACAAATGGTCAGAGAATGTTAGGGAGATAATCATATTCTGAGAGGAAGTCTAGAGTTCTCTTTTGTAACTGTTGAGTTTGAAAAGTATATGAAAGTTCCAAGTAAAGAGGATAAATAGGTCACTGCATATAAACAACTAAAAGTCAATGGATAGATCTGGCTGGATAACACATTTGGGAAACATGAATATATGTTTGTGACATGGAAAAAAGATAGAATATCCTATGTATTTATAATAGAGAGAAATATATTTTCCTAGCTTGAAACTTGAAAAGTGCTAACATTAAAGTCTTCAGTCAAGAAGGTGTAGTGTGCATAAGAGTATGTGGGGGAGAAGCCAGTGTGATAGGAGGGAAACCAAACTGGGAGTATTAGAGTTCCAAGGATAAAATATAAAATTAGAACATTGTCAATAAACCAGACACAAGATTATTAATATCCAAAAATTTGCAAATAACAGAATTCCCTCACTGAGATAGTTAAATTTGTGTGGCTGGCCTTGTGTCTGGGTGTGTTCTCTTACCTTTTGTTTCCCTTCCTTACTGTAGAGACCAGTCTATAACCTCATTTGATTATTTGGGACTGGTTCCCTGTCCATCTCTTGGCAATCTTCTCAATAGAGAAGTTCATCGTTGGTCTCGGTGGTCAGTGACTCACTACTAACAGACATATAATTCATATTCCTGATGCTGAAGTAGTTTTTTTAATTAGAAGACTACCACTAGCATAGAATCCTAGATTCCTGAACACCAGATTGGTGTCTTCTAGGACAACATTTAAAATTGTAGGACAGTATAGAAATTAGTCTGCATTTCTCTTTAACACAAATTCCTAGAAGCCTCACTGATAATCCATTTTCCTAAAAATTCTATTACTCTCTGTGAACAAAGCTTACTTCTTCCACTACACAAACCAAGTTCTGGGTAGGTTAAATGAAAACTCTCTTTATTGCTTTGAAATTCTGTCCCATAGATATACTTGCCTAGGATCATACTTTTTCTAATAGAAAAATTATTTTAAGGAGAAATGCTTCAGCTTCTGTTCTCTCATTGTTTTTCTCTGATACATTTATCTTTTCTGAATGCATGGGAAGTCAAGGAAACGGTATCATAGAAACAAGTGAAATCTGAAATTGCGTTTATTGGTTCAGTGTAACATCAGTGCATCTAAACCTTTATTTTGTAAAATGCCATTTGGTTTTTCAGTGGATTAAACCTGTCAAACAAACTAACAACTATACCTCACATAGATGTGTTTACAATCAACAGGAAAAGTATCCCTAAAAGGGCAAGTGATATGGGCTCAGTGAAACCGAGTGAAAAGTTCCCAGATGAGGGAAATTCCAACGAATATTTAAAATGAAAACAAGCAGAATTAAAGGTCAACACTGCTACAACAATGCTTACTAAATGAGAATTTTTGAATACAGAAAAGTTTTCAAATCCCAGTGTTGTACTTCCCAAAACAATTAAATATATTTTGTAACATAAAGGACAATAGACATTAGTGTTTATTGACATAGAAATTAGCTTTTAAGGTACTTAATTTTTCATCAAAAATTCAATATTGTCTAAACATAATATTTGAATATCGCTCATATGTTATTGAATGCCTCATATATAACAAAATCAAAGATCTGGAAAAGGTATTGATAGGTCATAATAATATATTTCTTAGTAAAGAGACTGATTTTAATTACATATACATTTCATCAGAAATTACATAACCACAGGTAAAAATAATGCAATTGCTTAGTAAATATAATTTTACTGCCTGATATGTGGGTGGTGTTTATATGGTTTATGATGCAAAATAGTTATTAAAAGCAAACCAAAGTTAAATCATAAAGAAAAGATCAATGTGTATTTCAGATTGCAAAACAAAACTGGAACATGGGTGGGACAGGGCTTAAGATAGAGAAGGTTATGACTAACATGTATTGAATTTTAATTATGTGCCATGCACTATGCTATTTGCAGCATGAGTTTTTCTCATTCATGATTTAGTAAAGAAAATCTACTCCCGAGAATTCAAAGGAGGAATAGTGGGAGGACTGAAGAGATGGGCATAGACACTTGCTCCAGGCAGGAGCCTTTAGGCTTTAAAAGAATCTGGTGACACTGAAGAAATTCTCCTCTTCCCAAGTCTTCTCTGTTCCACAAATGATTACCAACTAGCTGCTATGTGCCAGGCTGGTTGCTAAGTGTTGGGATATATAGGTGAGTAAGAGGGACATGGTTCCTTTTCTCATAAATCATGTGGGAGGCAAACACAAAGGAGAGAGTTAAAACACTTTATAAATTGGGAAAGTGGTTAGAATAAACTATAGCTCTTGCAGTGTGGCAGCTTATATACTCTGATAGTCCTCCAATGAAACAGTTAAAATGATACATAGAAATAAAAAAAACCCAAATATGTTTGTAAACACTTCCAAAGCACACTGAAAGAAAATCACAAGTGCAGTATGAACAAGAATCTTGTTTTAAAAACAGTGAGAGTTGAAGGTGGCTTTCACCCTGAGGTTGGTCACTGTATCCAGGGACCAAAGGCTCCTGAATTGACATTTGAACACAGGGAAGCAGAGACAAGGTGGAAAACATAAAGAAACCTGCTATAAAACTTCATATTCAAGAAGAGTGCACCTTCAGGGTAAGATTAAACAAGAAAAAAGCTGCACTGAGGTGGATACAAAAGTGAAGTTCGACTACCTCAACTTTGGCAGAATAAATAAAAATCTCTTTTGAAAACCCCAAATTGTAAAATGGCTCTAGCACTAATTTTTCATCCCAACATGCTACCTGTGTTCTGTGAAAAACATCAAATATCAAAGAGGGAATTGGAATTTAAAGTGGTCCTGGTTATTAGCATCCCCAGGTAGGAGACAGTAAGTAGCAAATGCAAATCCTGTCTGCAGAAACTCAAGTCAAGGGATGCTTAAAAATGATCACACAATAAGTTGAATTAAAAAAAAAAAAAAAAGCAGCTTGCAGACAAAATAATGCAAGTAACCAAGCCATTAGTAAGTGAGAACCAGCATAAATAATAGACAGCAGATAGGGTCCAAAAATGTTTTAAATATTGGAATTATCAGACACAAATTTAAAAATCAGACATAAAATTTATTAATTGTGCTTAATAAGTTTAAAGAAAAAAAAAGAAAAACTTGAATACATTCATCAGAAACAGAAGTATGAAAAATGACTAAGGAGATAAAAAAACATAAATATTCTGGAAATAGTAATTGATATCATAATAACTAAATGATACCATATTAATTAAAATAAAAAATTCAATAGATAGGTTTAATGATTACTAAAGATTAGAAGAGATTTTCCAGGGCAAAGCCTAGTGAGGCAAGAGATATTAGATCTGAAAGACAGGTTAAGAGATATGCAGAATACTATGCAAAGATCCTACAGTCTCTTCATGTTTGCTGTAGGGGAGAGAAAATGGGCCAGAGGAACAGATAACTGGGAGAATTCTGTAGAGTGACAAAGGACCAGCAGCTAAAGATTCAAGAAAAACAACAAATCCCAATCAGATTAAATTAAATAGAAATTAGCATATAATCATATCATGGAGAATGCCAGATCTTAACATTAGCCCAAGATAAAAGAGAGATTATGTTCCAAGGTAAAAACTTTAGATTTAAAAAACATATTCTCAATCGCAATAAGCAACATAAAATTACAGTGGAATAACTCTGTCAATAGGCTGAAAGAGTATATTTGTCACTTTACATGCTAGCCAGGGTAGACTAGGCCATGTTGTCATCATTTAATCAAAACAAGGCATCTGCACTCCTATCCCCTCACTTAGATGTAATATAAAATGGCCTAACAGGAAAAATAAATAGTCCCATTCAGAAAGAGGAAGAATGGGAGACATGCAAAGCCACAGGTACAGATCTATTCTGAATCTCATTGAGCAGTCACGGTCCTCATAACATGAATTATTACTAGGTCCTGTTTTTACTATTTAGGAAGTTACTCCTTGCACACATTTTCCCAGGATCCCTGGCTCAACCTCTAGAGCAAACTGTAACCTTAAGGTCAAATCTAGCCCTTGGCCAAATTTAGTTTTAAATATAGTTTTATTGGAACACAGCCACAATTATTGTTGTAAATATTGTTTATGGCTGCTTTTGTGGCAGAATAAAGTAGTTGAAACAGAAACCATATACCCTACAAAGCCTAAAATATTTCTATCAGGCCCTTTATACAAAATGTTTACTGACCCCCGCTCTAAGAGAATCCCACTGTCCTTTGCTTTGGCTAAACTGGTTATTGGGTAGTATTCCTTCTTCCTTTGGAGTTACATGGCCTTCTCAGCCCACTTCCTAGTTATAGGAAAAGGGGAGGCAAAGGTTATTTGAAGACTTAAATAGTCACAGGGTTTTTCATTCTAGACGCAAGTGATCTTTAACAGAACAACTCTTTTTTCTTTTTTAGGAGAGAACTTCAGCATCTGGTAAAGAAGTAGGTCACAGGGAATCTAACAACTAGAAAAGCAAGATACAACAAGTAGAAAAGGAAGATATAACACAGCTAAACCATTATTTTAAAGAAAATAAAAACTCTTGCCCAGAGGCAAGGGATTCCCCTCAAAAGAATTTTCAACTTTATCTTATGTATCAGTTGGTTCTTCCATAACTGGAAAGGCTTCAAATATATGGAACTTCAATATTAGTTTTTCTTTCTTTGTGCAAAACTGTCTACTCTTTACCAAGTTCCTCACTTTCTTGTAATACATTGCTAAAAGCAGTAAAGAAAATGCACCCACTCACTACTCATATTCTGTTGTTCAAACTCTTTTCCTATCATTCTCCTATGGAGGCCACCATTTTACTAGATATTTTGCCACTGCAAAGACAAATTAGTATCTCTCCTGACTTTGGTAAAATTTTCATCATTGTCCATTGCCCAACTGCTTTTTAGTTTTTTCTTATAACACAGTGATACTAATCATTTATGTTCCAATTTCCTTATTCAGAGCCACAGTAATATGTCTCTGCCCAACTCTAAGGAGTGTTGAGTAGTAAAGTCTTCTATATGCTTAACGGGAAAAAAATATTGGTGAGACTCAATAACACTTACCACAATTTAAAATGCTATATTCAAATGTAAAAATAATGTCCTCACAGAGAAGATTTAAAAAGATACTTCCAGGAATTGTTTTTTAAATAAAATAAATGGAGAGAGCTTGAAGCTCAGTAATGAAAAGTATAAAGAATATACTTCAAGCAAAAAGAATATAACTCCAGAGTCAATATCTCAGATGTTTATTTTTAAGTAAATGAATATCAAGGATAGTGGAAAAATATGGGTAAATCTAAACATATTTAGAGTGTACAAATCAATGATAATAATGTTGTATGAAGTTAAAATGACAAGAGCAACAAGACAAATTATGCCAAATAACTTTAGTAATGTATAAGTCAGAAAGTGGTTAAAATAGTTAACATTTTGTAAGAAAATGTATTATAAGAGTATAAATATATTCTGTAAATTTACACTTTAAAATGTTAGGTATGCATGGACTAATTTCTATATTAACTAATACAGTGATAGAAACAAAAAAATACAACTTTAAAAGTAGTTCAGGGAAAAAATGGAAAAATAAAAATAAAATTCAATAAAAAGAGGGAAAGGAGGAAAATTGTATATAGGAGGACTAGGACATAAAGAAATAAGACAGTTGATGGAATAAATCCTTTATATTTACCTTCATATTTATCATTTCTGTTTTTTACTCTCTTAATTTATGACTACCAAAATAAGAAAATTTATAATTATATATGTGTATATTCTGCAATATCTCTCTCTCTCTGCATCTACTTATCTACCTATATGTCTATCTAACTTCATGACTCAATGATATAAAGTAAAAAAATTAACTGTTATGACATTTGATTTAAAGAAATTCACTTAATTGATTAGAATACCAAAAAATATTTAAACATCACAAAAAAGAATACAGGAAATGTGGAAAGAGGAATATAAACCAATGAGTAAAAAAGAAATAAATAGAAAAGAACCGAACTAAGTTTAAAAAAAAAACAAAACTCACTGCTATGAAATGAATATTTATGTTCTCCCAAAATTCATATGTTGAAATCCGAATCACCGGAGTGACTGTATTTGGAGATCTGGTCTCTAGGGAAGGAATTATGTTAGATTAGGTCATAAGAGTGGGGTCCTGATTGCATAGTAGTGTACTTCTAAGAAGAGACACCAGAGAAGTCCCTCTCACCACTTACACAGTCACTGAAGAAAGTCCATGAGAGGACATAATAAGAAGGCAGCCATCTGCAATCCAGGAAGAGTCCTCACTGGAAACCAAACCAGTCTTAACCTTGATATTTGATTTCTATCCTCTAGAACTTGTGAAAATAAAATGTTTCTGTTGTTTAAGCCACCCAGTCTATGGTATTTTTTATGGCAGCCCAAGTTGACTAATACACTCACATGAAATATAAATGGGCTAAACACTCCAATCAAAAGGCAATGAGGGCTTCCCTGGTGGTGCAGTGATTAAGAATCCACCAGCCAAGGTAGGGGACACAGTTTTGAGCCCTGGTCCGGGAAGATCCCACATGCCACGGAACAACTAAGCCGGTGCGCCACAGCTACTGAGCCCGCGTGCCGCAACTACTGAAGCCCATGTGCCTAGAGCCCGAGCTCCACAACAATAGAAGCCATGCAATGAGAAGCCCACACACCACAACGAAGAGTAGTCCCCACTCACTGCAACTAAATAAAGCCTGTGCGTAGCAAACACCCAAGGCAGCCAAAAATAAAATTAATTAATAATAATAAAAAAGGCAATGAGTGTCAGATGGCATACAAAAGCTGAAATCTACTATATGCTATCCATAAGGGGTACACTTAATTACAAAGACATAAAGAGGTTGAAAGTAAAAGGATGGAAAAGAACATAATACACAAACAGTAGACATAAGAAAGCTGGAGCATCTATATTAATATTAGGGAAAAAAGTCTCCAAAATAAAGATAAAAAAGGGCAATACATCAGGAGATATAACAGTAAAAAAATACATATACATATAATATATGTGTGTATATATACATGTGTGTAAGTATGTGTGTGTGTACATATATATATAATACAGATTTCAAATATATGAATACTAATAGAACTAAAGAGAAAAACAGAGAAATCCATAATCATAATTGGAGGATTTAATGTATTTCTCTCATAATTTAAGATCTGAATTGATCATCAATTTCCTTAGTATAAGTGATATTTATGAAACACTACCTCTAAAAACTGCAGAACACATATTTCCTTCACATGTATATGGATTGTTCACAAATATAAACATATGCTCAGTCCCAAAACAAGTGTTAATACATTTAAAAGGGAAATCTTACTTCATAGGTTCTCTGAATGAAAAGGAGTAGAATTATAAATCAGCAAAAATAAAATAGCTAAAAAGCTCCAGATATCTAGAAATAAAACTACACACCTACAAACACACATTAGTCAAAGAAAAAATTAATATAGAAATTAGAAAATACTATGAAATCATTATGAAAACAAAACATATCAAAATGAATATAATACATCAGTGTTTTAAGGGAAATTGTTTCTTTATTTTCTTTATTTTTTATTGAAGTAGAGTTGATTTACAGTCTTATATTAGTTTCAGGTATACAATATAGTGATTCAATATTTTATAGGTTATAATCCATTTAAAGTTATTATAAAATATTGGCCATATCTCCTGTGCTATATATTATATACTTATATCTATCTTATACGTAATAGTTTGTACCTCTTAATCCCCTTCCTTATTGTGCCCCTCCACTCCCCGTCTCCCCACTGGTAACCATTAGTTTGTTCTCTGTATCTGTTTTCTCTTTTTTTTTTTTTTTGCGGTATGTGGGCCTCTCACTGTTGTGGCCTCTCCTGTTGTGGAGCACAGGCTCCGGACGTGTAGGCCCAGCGGCCATGGCTCATGGGCCCAGCAGCTCCGCAGCATGTGGGATCCTCCTGGACCAGGGCACGAACCCATGTCCCCTGCATTGGCAGGTGGGCTCTCAACCACTGTGCCACCAGGGAAGCCCTTTCTGTTTTCTTATATCCATTATTTTGTTTCATCTTTTAGATTCTATATATAAGTGAGAGCATACAGTGTCTTCCTCTATCTGACATAGTTCACTAACCATAATACTTTCCAGGTCAATCCATGTTGTTGCAAATAGAAAACTGTCACTTTTTTATGGCTGAGTAATATTCCATTATAAATAAATAAATAAATAAATAAATATATATATATATATATATATATATATATATTCTAAAGTCAGAGAATATGATACCTCCAGGTTTGTTCTTTTTTCTTAAGATTGCTTTGGCTATCTGGGGGATTTTGTGGTTCCATGTAGATTTTAGGATTATTTGTTCAAGTTCTGTGAAAAATGTCATAGGCATTTTGATAGGGATTTCATTAAATCTGTACATTGATTTGAGTAGTATGGTCAGTTTAACAATATTAATTCTTCCAGTCCATGTCCATGGGACATCTTTCCATTTATTTATATCACCTTCTGTCTCCTTCATCAATATCATATAGTTTTCAGAGTATAGGTCTTTCACTGCCTTGGCTAACTTTATTGCCAGACATTTTATTCTTCCTGAAGTGATCATAAATGAGGTTGTGTTTTTTGCTTTCTCTTTCTGAGAGTTCATTATTAGTTCATAGAAAAGCAACAGATTTCTGTATATAAATGTTCTATCCTGCAACTTTACTGAAGTCATTTATTGGTTCTACTAGTTTTTGCTGGAGATTTTAGGGTTTTCTATACATAATATGTCATTTGTAAATAGTGACCGTTTTAATTCTTCCCTTCCAATTTAGATGCTTTTTATTTCTTTTACTTGTCTAATTGCTGTTACTAGAACTTCCAGTACTATATTAAATAGAAATGCAAAGGAGCTTCAAGATGGTGAAAGAGTAAGATGTGGAGATCACCTTCCTCCCCACAAACACATCAGAAATACATCTACTTGTGGAACAACTCCTACAGAACACCTACTGAACTCTGGCAGAAGACCTCAGGCCTCCCAAAAGACAAGAAACTCCCCATGTACCTGGGTAGGGCAAAAGAAAAAAAGAAAAAATAGAGACAAAAGAATAAGGATGGGACCTGCACCAGTGGGAAGGAGCTGTGAAGGAGGAAATGTTTCCACAACTAGGAAGCCTGTTCATGGGCGGAGAGAGCGGGTTGCGGAGGGGGCAGGCTTCAGAGCCATGGAGGAGAGTGCAGCCACAGGGTTGCGGAGAGCAAAGTGGAGAGATTCCCACACAGAGGATCAGTACTGACCAGCACTCACCAGGCCAAGAAGCTTGTCTGCTCACCCACTGGGGCGGGCGGGGCTGGGAGCTGAGGCTCTGGCTTCGGTCGGGTCCCAGGGAGAGGACTGGGGTTGGCTGCGTGAACACAGCTTGAAGGGGGGAATCAGGAAAAACTCTGGAGCTGCTGAAGAGGCAAGAGACTTTTTCTTGCCTCTTTGTTTCCTTGTGCACGACGAGAGGGGATTAACAGCTTGACTTAAAGGAGCTCCAGAGATGGGCTCAAGCAGCGGCTAGCAGCGCGGACACCAGAGAAAGGCATGAGACGCTAAGGCAGCTGCTGCAGCCACCCAGAAGCCTGGGTGCAAACAAAGGCCACTATCCACACCTCCGCTCCCAGGAGCCTGTGCAGCCCGCCACCGCCAGGGTCCCGTGATCCAGGGACAGCTTCCCTTGGGGAACGCACGGTGTGCCTCAGGCTGGTGCAACAACTGTCTGCCTCTGCCACCACAGGCTCACCCCACACTCCATACCCCTCCATCCCCTAGGCCTGAGTGAGCCAGAGCCCATGAATCAGCTGTTCCTTTAACCCCATCCTCTGTGAGCAAAGAACAGAAACCCTCAGGCGACCTACACGCAGAGGCGGATCCAAATCCAAAGCTGAACCTCAGCAGCTGTGCAAAAAAGAAGAGAAAGGGAAATCTCTCCCAGCAGCCTCAGGAGCAGTGGATTAAATCTCCACAATCAACTTGATGTACCCTGCCTCTGTGGAAAACCTGAATAGACAATGAATCATCCCAAATTGAGGAGGTGGACTTTGGGAGAAAGGATATATATATATATATATATATATTTGTTTTCCCTTTTACTCTTTTTGTTAGTGTGTATGTGTATGCTTCTGTGTGTGATTTTGTCTGTATAACTTTGCTTTTACAATTTGTCCTGGGGTTCTTCTGTCCATATATATATATATTATTTTTACTTAAAAAAATTTTTTTGGCAGCTTCCCTGGGGGAAGTCTGCCTGCTGATGCAGGGGACAGGGTTTGTGCCCCAGTCCGGGAAGATCCCACATGCCACGGAGCGGCTGGACCCGTGAGCCATGGCTGCTGAGCCTGTGCAACTGGAGCCTGTGCACCGCAACAGGAGAAGCCAAAAGAAAGAGAGGCCCAGGTACCACAAAAAAAAAAAAAAAGATATTTATTTTAATAACTTTATTTTATTTTGTCTTCCTCTTTCTTTCTTTCTTTTTCTCCTTTTTATTCTGAGCTGTGTGGATGACAGGCTCTGGTGCTTCAGCCAGGCATCAAGGCTGTGCCATTGAGGTGGGAGAGCCAATTTCAGGACACTGGTAAACAAGAGAATCCCAGGTCCACATAATATCAAACGGTGAAAATCTCCCAGAGATGTCCATCTCAACACCAAGACCCATCTCCACTCAATGATGAACAGGCTACAGTGCTAGACACCCTAAGCCAAACAAAAAGCAAGACAGGAACACAACCTAATCCATTAACAGAGAGGCTGCCCAAAATTATAATAAGACCACAGACACCCCCCAAAACATCACCAGACGTGGACCTGCACACCAGAAAGACAACATCCAGCCTCATCCAACAGAACACAAGCACTAGTCCCCTCCACCTGGAAGCCTACACAACTCACTGAACAAACCTTAGCCACTAGGGAAACACACCAAAAACAATGGGAACTACGAACCTGCAGCCAAAAAAAGGAGACCCCAAACACAGTAAGATAAGCAAAATGAGAAGACAGAGAAACACAGCAGATGAAAGAGTAAGGCAAAAACCCCCAGACCTAACAAATGAACAGGAAATAGTCTACATGAAAAATAATTCAGAATAATGATAGTAAACATGATCCAAAATCTTGGAAAAAGAATGGAGAAAATACAAGAAACATTTAACAAGGATGCAGAAGAACTAAAGAGCAAACAAGCAGTGATGAACAACGCAATAAATGAAATTTAAAATTCTCCAGATGGGGTCAATAGCAGAAAAACTGAAGCAAAAGAACGGAGAAGTGACCTGGAAGATAAAATAGTGGAAATAACTACTGCAAAGCAGAATAAAGAAAAAAGAATGAAAAGAGTTGAGGACAGACTTAGAGACATCTGGGACAACAATAAACACACCAACATTTGAATTCTATTAGTCCCCAAAGAAGAAGAGAAAAAGAAAGGGACTGAAAACATATTTGAGAGATTATAGATGTAAACTTCCCTAATATGGGAAAGGAAGTAGTTAATCAAGTCCAGGAAGCACAGAGAGTCCCATACAGGATAAATCCAAGGAGAAACAGGCCAAGACACATATTAATCAAACTATCAAAAATTAAATACACAGAAAAAATATTAAAAGCAGCAGGGGAAAAACAACAAATAACACACAACAGAATCCCCATAAGGTTAACAGCTGATCTTTCAGCAGAAACTCTGCAAGCCAAAAGGGAGTGGCAGGACATATTTAAAGTGATGAAAGAGAAAAACCTACAACCAAGATAATTCTAACCAGCAGGAACCTCATTCAGATTTGGTGGAGAAATTAAAAACTTTACAGACAGGCAAAAGCTAAGAGAATTCAGCACCACCAAACCAGCTTTACAACAAATGCTAAAGGAACTTCTCTAGCCAGGAAACACAAGAGAAGGAAAAGACCTACAATAGCAAACCCAAAACAATTAAGAAAATGGGAATAGGAACATACATATTGATAATTACCTTAAATGTAAATGGATTAAATGCTCCAACCAAAAGACGTAGACTGGCTGAATGAATACAAAAGCAAGACCATGTATATGCTGTCTAAAAGAGATCCACTTCAGACCTAGAGACACATACAGACTGAGAGTGAGGGGATGGAAAAAGATATTACATGCAAATGGAAATCAATAGAAAGCTGGAGTAGTAATTCTCATATCACACAGAATAGACTTTAAAACAAACACTATTATAAGAGACAAAGAAGGACACTACATAATGATCAAGGGATCAACGAAGAGGAACATATAACAATATTAAATATTTATGTACCTAACATAGGAGCACCTCAATACATAAGGCTAATGCTAACAGCTATAAAAGGGGAAATTGACAGTAACACAATCATAGTAGGAGACTTTAACACCCTACTTTCACCAATGGACAGATCATCCAAAATGAAAATAAATAAGGAAACACAAGCTTTAAATGGTACATTAAACAAGATGGACTTACTTGGTATTTATAGGACATTCCATCCAAAAACCACAGAATACACATTTTTCCCAAGTTCTAATGGAACATTCTCCAAGACAGATTATATCTTGGTTCATAAATCAAGCCTTGGTAAATTTAAGAAAATTGAAATCATATCAAGTATCTTTTCCGACCACAATGCTATGAGACTAGATATCAATTACAGAAAAAATCTGCAAAAATACAAACACATGGAGGCTAAACAATACACTACTTAATAACCAAGAGATCACTGAAGAAATCAAAGAAGAAATCAAAATATACCTCAAAAAAAATGAAAAGGAAGACACGACAACCCAAAACCTATGGGATGCAGCAAAAGCAGTTCTAAGAGGGAAGCTTATAGTGATACATTTCTACCTGAAGAAACAAGAAATATCTCAAATAACCAATGTAACCTTACACCTAAATAAATTAGAGAAAGAAGAACAAAAAAAGCCCAACGTTAGTAGAATTAAAGAAATCATAAAGATCAGATCAGAAATAAAAGAAAAAGAAATGAAGGAAATGATAGCAAAGATCAATAAAACTAAAAGCTGGTTTTTTGAGAAGATAAACAAAATTGATAAACCATTAGCCAGACTCATCAAGAAAAAAGGGAGAAGACTCAAATCAATAGAATTAGAAATGAAAAGGGAGAAGTAACAACTGACACTGCAGAAATACAAAGGATCATGAGAGATGACTACAAGCAATTCTATGCCAATAAAATAGACAACCTGGAAGAAATGGACAAGTTCTTAGAAAAGCACAACCTTCTGAGACTGAACCAGGAAGAAATAGAAAATATGAACAGACCAATCACAAGCACTGAAATTGAAACTGTGATTAAAAATCTTCCAACAAACAAAAAGCCAGGACCAGATGGCTTCACAGGCGAATTCTATCAAACATTTAGAGAAGAGCTGACACTTATGTTTCTCAAAATCGTCCAAAATATAGCAGAGTGAGGAACACTCCCAAACTCATTCTACAAGGCCACCATCACCTTGATACCAAAACCAGACAAGGATATCACAAAGAAAGAAAACTACAGGCCAATATCACTGATGAACATAGATGCAAAAATCCTTAACAAAATACTAGCAAACAGAATCCAACAGCACATTAAAAGGATCATACACCATGATCAAGTGGAGTTTATCCCAGGAATGCAAGGATTCTTCAATACATGCAAATAAATCAATGTGATAAACCATATTAATAAATTGAAGGAGAAAAAACATATGATCATCTCAATAGATGCAGAGAAAGCTTTCAAAAAATTCGACACCGATTTATGATAAAAACCCTCCAGAAAGTAGGCATAGAGGGAACTTTCCTCAACATAATAAAGGCCATATATGACAAAACCACAGCCAACATCGTCTGCAATAGTGAAAAACTGAAAGCATTTCCACTAAGATCAGGGACAAGATAAAGTTACCCACTTTCACCACTATTATTCAACATAGTTTTGGAAGTTTTAGCCACAGAAATCAGAGAAGAGAAAGAAATAAAAGTAATCCAAATCGGAAAAGAAGTAGTAAAGCTGTCACTTTTTGCAGATGACATGACACTATACATAGAGAATCCTAAAGATGCTACCAGAAAACTATTAGAGCTAATCATTGAATTTGGTAAAGTAGCAGGATACAAAATTAATGCTCAGAAATCTCTTGCATTCCTATACACTAATGATGAAAAATTTGAAAGTGAAATTAAGAAATCACTGCCATTTACCACTGCAACAAAAGAATAAAATACCTAGGAATAAACCTACCTAAGGAGACAAAAGACCTGTATGCAGAATATTATAAGACACTGATGAAAATAAATGAAGATGATACAAATAGATGGACAGATATACCATGTTCTTGGATTGGAAGAATCAACATTGTGAAAATGACTCTACTACCCAAAGCAATCTACAGATTCAATGCAATCCCTATCAAAGTACCAATGGCATTTTTCACAGAACTAGAACAAAAAATGTCACAATTTGTATGGAAACACAAAAGACCCTGAATAGCCAAAGCAAGATTGAGAAATAAAAACGGAGCTGGAGGACTCTGGCTCCGAGGCTTCAGACTATAATACAAAGCTACAGTAATCAAGACAGTATGGTACTGACACAAAAACAGAAATATAGATCAATGGAACAGGATAGAAAGCCCAGAGATGAACCCACGCACATATGGTCACCTTATCTTTGATAAGGAGTCAAGAATATACAGTGGAGAACAGACAGCCTCCTCAATAAGTGGTACTGGGAAAACTGAATAGATACATGTAAAAGAATGAAATTAGAACACTCCCTAACACTACACACAAAGATAAACTTAAAATGGATTAAAAACCTAAATGTAAGGCCAGACACTACCAAACTCTTAGAGGAAAACATAGGCAGAACACTCTATGACATAAATCACAGCAAGATCTTTTTTGACCCACCTCCTTGAGAAATGGAAATGAAGACAAAAATAAACAAATGGGGCATAATGAAACTTAAAAGCTTTTGCATAGTGAAAGAAACCATAAACAAGACTAAAAGACAACCCTCAGAATGGGAGAAAATATTTGCAAATGAAGCAACTGACAAAGTATTAATCTCCAAAATTTACAAACAGGTCATGCAGCTCAGTATGAAAAAAACAGACAACCCAATCAAAAATGGGCAGAAGACCTAAACAGACATTTCTCCAAAGAAGATATACAGATTACCAACATACACATGAAAGAATGCTCAACATCATTAATCATTAGAGAAATGCAAATCAAAACTACAATGCGATATCATCTCACACCAGTCAGATTGGCCATCATCAAAAACTCCACAAACAATAAATGCTGGAGAGAGTGTGGAGAAAAGGGAACACTCTTGCACTGGTGGTGGGGATGTAAATTGATGCAGTCACTATGAGAACAGTATGGAGGTTCCTTAAAAAACTAAAAATAGAACTGCGATATGACCCAGCAATCCCACTACTGGGCATATACCCTGAGGAAACCATAATTCATAAAGAGTCATGTACCACAATGTTCATTCCAGCTGTATTTACAATAGCCAGGACATGGAAGCAACCTAAGTGTCCATTAACAGATGAATGGATAAAGAAGATGTGGCACATATATACAATGGAATATTACTCAGCCATAGAAAGAAATGAAATTGAGTTATTTTTAGTGAGGTGGATGGACCTAGAGGTTCTCATACAATGTGAAGTAAGTCAGAAAGAGAGAAACAAATATCGTATGCTAACATATATATATGGAATCTAAAAAAAAAAAAAAAAAAAAAGATCATGGAGAACCAGGGACAAGATGGGAATAAAGACACAGACCTACTAGAGAATGGACTTGAGGATATGGGGAGGGGGATGTGTAAGCTGGGACAAAGTGAGAGTGACATGGACGTATATACACTACCAACCTTCAAATAGATAACTAGTGGGAAGCAGCCGCATAGCACAGGGAGATCAGCTCAGTGCTCTGTGACCACCTATAGAGGTGGGATAGGGAGGATGGGAGGGAGGGAGACGCAAGAGGGAAGAAATATGGGGACATTTGTATATGTTTAACTGATTCTCTTTGTTAGAAAGCAGAAACTAACACACCATTGTAAAGCAATTATACTCCAATAAAGATGTTAAAAGAAAAAAAAAAGAGAAATGCCAACCTTATCTTATTCCTGGTTTTAGTGGAAAAGCTTTTAGCTTTTCACCAATGAGTATGATGTTAGCTGTGGGTTTTTCATAAATAGTCTTCATTATGTTGAGATATATTCCCTCTGTACCCACTTTGTTGTGAGTTTTTATCATGAGTGGATGTTCACTATTGTCAAATGCTTTTTTTCTGCATCTCTTCAGATGATTATGTGATTTTTATCCTTTGGTTTGTTAATGTAGTGTATCACATTGATTTATTTGTAGATACTGAGCCACCCTTGCATCCCTGGAAAAAAAAATCCCATTTGTTCCTGTTGTATGATCCTTTATGTATACTGCTGCATTCAGTATGGCAATATTTTGTTGAGGATTTTCTCATCTACATTCATCAAAGGTATTGCCTATATTTTATTCTTGAAGTGTCTTTGTCTAGTTTTGGTATCATGATAATGCTGGCCTCATAGAATGAGTCTAGGAGTGTTCCCTCCTCTTCAATTTTTGTAATAGTTTGAGAAGCATATGTATTAATTCCTCTTTATATATTTGGTAGAATGCCCCTGTGAAGCTGTTCAGTACTGAACTTTTGTTTGCTGGGAGTTTCCTGATTCAGTTTCAATACTAGCAATCAGTCTGCTCAGATTATCTACTTCTTCATGATTCAGTTTGGAAGTGTATGTTTCTAGGAATTTATCCATTTCTTGTAGGCTTTCCAATTTGTTGTCATATAACCGTTTTATAATGTTTTCTTGTGATTGTATCTCTGTGATATTAGTTGTAATTTCTCATCTTTTATTTCTTATTTTGTTTATTTGGGTCTTCTCTTTTTTTTTCTTAATGAGGCTGGGTAAAGGCTTAAAACTTAGTTTATATTTTCAAACAACCAGTTCTTGGTTTCATTTATGTTTTTTATTGTTTTTTGATCTCTATATTATACTTTATTTCCTTTCTGATCTTTCTTATTTTCTTCTTTCTGCTGACTTTGGGTTTTGTTTGCTCTTCTTTTTCTAATTCTTTTATGTGTTAGTTAGGCTGTTTATTTGAGATATTTTCTTGTTTCCTGTGGAAGGCCTGTATCACTATAAACTTACCACCTAACAACTACTTTTGCTCATCCCACAGATTTTGAAAAGTTGTGTTTTATTTTCATTTGTCTCAATGTATTTTCTGACTCCCTCTTTGATATCTTTGTTGACCCATTGCTTTGTTAGTAGCATGTTGATTAGTCTCTACTGGAAAAAATGTTGCTTTAAATGTTTATATTAGAAAAGATAAATTATCTAAATTTATTGCAATAAGCTCTGACCTTTAAGAGCTAGGGGAGAAAATCTCACTTAAACCTAACATAATAATAAGATAACTTTTTAAAAAAACTTTTATTTATTTTATTTTTATTTTTGGCTGCGTTGGGTCTTCGTTTCTATGCGAGGGCTTTCTCTAGTTATGGCAAGTGGGGGCCACTCTTCATCGCAGTGCATGGGCCTCTCACTATTGTGGCCTCTCTTGTTGTGGAGCACAGGCTCCAGATGCACAGGCTCAGCAGTTGTGGCTCACAGGACTAGTTGCTCCATGGCATGTGGGATCCTCCAGACCAGGGCTCAAACCCATGCTCCCTGCATTGACAGGCAGATTCTCAATCACTACACCACCAGGGAAGTCCAACAACTTATTTTTAATGCAAAAATGATTGGAGCAGAAACCTCAAAATAAATGGGCAATATAGACTTAAAAATTCAAAACATTTTTAGTTATTAATAGATTTTATTAGTCATTAGGGAAATGTAAATTAAAACAACAGTAATATACTACTAAAAGCGCTGCAGATGGATAAAATTAAAGTGACCACAACAAGTGTCAGTGAGGATGTGGAGTAACTCACTCATCATACACTATTAGTGAAAAAAAAGTGATACAACCACTTTAGAAATCAATTTGGATATTTCATAATTGTTTATGTTTCAACCAGTTATATAGCTAAACCATACTACTTCTATATACCTTCTCAAATAAAATGAAAAAATCTATGTCCACACAAAGCCTTGCTTACAAATGTTCATAGCAGGTATGTACACAATAGTTCAGAACTAGAAAATTCCAAAAATACTGTTTGATAGACGAATGGGTAAACAAAATGTTGTATGTTTATGGACTAGTATACTGCTCAACCACAAAAAGAAGGAAAACATTGAGTCTCATAACAACGTGGAGAAATCTCCAAATTATGCTGAGTGAGAAATGTCATTAGAACGATAAAACATATTCTATTTCCATAAAATCTGAAAAATGCCCCAAAAAAGTAACAGAAAACTGGTTGCTTACAAAATACTAAAGAAAGAGTAGACTGAAAAAAGTCATGAAGAATATTTGGAGAATATGGCAAATGTTCTGTATCTTGATGATACTCATGGTCTCACAGGTTTACACATCTGACAAAGCTAACAGAATTATTTTTAAAAAATTACTGAATTATATACTTTGGTGTAATTATATACTTTTGTGCAATTTGGTGCAACTTTGGGACAGTTTGTTCCCAAACTGTCACTCATTTATTTGATTTTAAATTAAGGCAATATTAAGGCAATATTATTTACTAGTGATAAAAAGTGATAGTTCATAATGTCCAAAGTTCCATTAAGCACATGTGTGTAATAAATTTTGATTTCAATAATTATTAACATAGCTTTTTAATTTATAGAACTAATTTGGAAATTTAAAAATTCACAATTATAGCAGATTATATAAACAGAATTGTACATATAAAAGTTGGAGAAGTTAGGAATAACATGATTAACAAACTTTAACTAATGGGCATATATAGAACACTACATCTACAATGGTAGAACAGACATTCTCTTAAAACCCAAAAGGAAAATTTTTTAAATTGGCAATATCATCAACAAAAAAACAACCTTTATTTAAGCTCAATACTGGCATCATACAGAATACCTTTTCTGATTTCAATGCAAATATTACAAAAAATATTATTACAAAGTTAAATGGGAAATACTTATATTTGCAAATTATGACTCATATGCTCAAGTAGCATTTTATAAAAGGACATATCATAAGAAGAAAGCACTTTAATGTATCTTAAGCATACTACTCCAGAGTAGACTGGAAGATGGCTCTAAATAGAGTGAAACTGGTCTCAAAATGTGATACGCACCTGTTCATGATAAAAACTTTGAGCAAACTAGGGATAGAAGAACTCAACTTGATAAAGAATATCTACAAAATCCTACAGCAAACATATACTTAATGGTGAGATGCTTGGAGTTCTCCCACTAAGATCATTAAAAAGACAAGGATGTCCTTTCTTACCACTACTTTTCAACATGATACAGGAAGTCCTAGCTAATGCAATAAGAAAACAAAAGGAGGAAAATGGTATACAGATTGTGAAGGAAAATATAAAACTGTCTTTGTTCATAGAAGACATGATCACTTATGTAGAAAATTCAAAAGACTCTGCAAATATACTCCTTGAGCTAATAAGCAAACATAGCAAATTTGCAGGATACACGGTTAATCTACAAAAGTCAGTTGCTTTCCTATGTACCTGCAATGAACAAGTGGAATTGGAAATTAAAAATGCAATACCATTTACATTACCATCCCCCAAATGAATTACTTAGGTATAAATCCAACAAAATATGTACAACATCTAAAAGAGAAAAAACTACAAAACTCTGACAAATGAAATTAAAGAACTAAATAAATGGAGAGATACCCCATGTTCATGGATAGGAAGACTTAACATTTTCAAGATGTCAGTTCTTTCCAATTTGATCTATAGATTTCACTCAAACCCAATCAAAATTCCAGAAAGTTATTTTGTGGATACTGAAAAACTGATTCTAAAGTTTATATGGAGAGAGAAAAGACAACAGCCAATGCAGACTGAAGGAAAGAAACAAAGTTGGAGGACCAACACTACCTGACTTCAAAACTTACTAAAAGCTACAGTAATCAAGACAGTTTAGTATTGGTAAAATAATAGACAAATAATGGAAAAGAATGGAAAGCCCAGTAGTAGACCCAAATAAATATAGTCAACTGATACTTGACAAAGAAGTAAAGGCAATACAATGGAGTAAAGATAGTCTTTTCAACAAATGGTGTAAGAACAACTGGACATCACATGCAAAAAATTGAAACTCAACATAGACCTTATCCCCTTCACAAAAACGAACTCAAAATTGATCATAGACCTAAGTGTAAAACTATAAAACTCCTAGAAGGTGACATAGGAAAGAACCTAGATGACCTTGGGTATTGTGATGATTTTTTAGATACATCACCAAAGGTAAATTCCATGAAAGAAAGACTTTATAAGCTGGACTTCATTAAAATTAAAAACTTCTGCTCTGCAAAAGACAATGTCAAGAGAATGAGAAGACAAGCCACAAACTGAGAGAAAATTTTTGCAAGACACATCTGATAAAGGGCTATTATCCAAAATACCAAAAGAACTCTTAAAACTCAACAATAAGTAACAAACAACCCAATTAAAATGGGTCAAATACCTTAACAGCCACCTCATCAAAGGAGATATACAGATGGCAAGTAAGCATATGAAAAGATGTTCTATGCCACATGCCATCGGGAAAATACAAAGTTACACAACAGTGCACACCTACTAGAATGAGGAAAATCCAGAAAACTGACAAAACCAAATGCTGGCAATAATATGGAGCAACAGGAACTCTCACTCATTGCTAGTAAGAGTACAAAATGGTACAGACACTTCGGAAGACAATTTGGCAGTTTCACGAAAAACCTAAACGTACTTTTACCATAGGTAATCCTATTTACCCAAGCTTAAAAACTTACGTCCACACAAAAACCTGCACATGGATGTTTATAGCAGCTTTACTCATAATTTCCCAAACTTGGAAATAACCAAGATGTCTTTCAGTGGGTGAATGGATAAATAAACTGTGATACATCCAGACAATGGAATATTATTCATGCCAAAAAAAATGAGTTATCAAGCTATGAAATGACATGAAGGAAACTTAACGATTGCACACTACTAAACAAAGGAAGCCAATTTGAAAGGCCTACATGTTGTAGGATTCCAACTATATGATATCATGGAAAAGGCAAAAGTATGGAGACAGTAAAAGGATCAAGTTTGCTAGGGGATGGGAGGAGGGAGGGTTGAATAAATGAAGTACAGGGGATTTTTTCAGAACAGTGAAACTTACTTGTATGATATTATAATGGTGGATATATTTCATTAAAAATTTGTCCTACTTATAAAATATACCACTGCAAGAGTGAACCCTAATTTGAACTATGTATTTTGGGTGATAATTATGTGTCAATGTAGGTTTATCACTTGTAACAAATATACCGTATTAGTATGGAATATTGATAGTTAAAAAAGTATACATGAGTCAGGGTGGGGGTATATAAGAAATCTCCCTGTGCCTTCTGCTAAATTTTGTTGTAAATCTAAAACTGCTCTAAAAACCAAAGTCTATTTGAAAAATGTGTATTTGATTTTTCATATATACTGTATACTCAAATATGATGCAGAGAAAATCCCCACACATATTAAATGATTATATTAACAAAAGCACCACCTACCTCAGGGACAGAAACTGTAAAAACACAAAGGAAACCTCTAGGACCTAAACTGTTTGTAGGCAGGAATCAGGTTGAAAATGCTACACAGCTGAAAACACAAACCATTTCTTGTATAAAAGATAGTTACCTCAGAGCACTCATTCAAGAGCCCAGGAGATGGATCTAAGAACCAACAAGAAATTTAGAAAAACACTCTCAGATTACAAAAACAGACCCTAATCAAGGAATACTTTGAGCTACCAGAATGGGGCCAGTGTGCTGTCAACTAGTGTTCAGATATGTTTAAGAATTGCTGTGGGCCAGTGACTACTAGATATCTTTTGCTACTACTTTTTGATCAGCTGTGTCTATTTCTACTGCCCTGCATGATCTTCTGATTTTATATTGGATGTATAGGACAGTAATAATTTATCTGTTTAAATCACAGATCTCTCAGGAAGAGAAACTGCATCCCAATATCATCTCCAAATCCAGACCTAATGTAAACAATGAGAACATGGACTTTGAGTTGGATATTGCATTGGAGAAGACTTTGGGGGATTCTAGCATATTGGTAAGCATATTTTAAAGTGAGAAGTAACATGAAAGTTTGTGGCTTAAAATTATTTGTAACTCCTTTCATCAAAATATGGAGTCTATTTCCCTACCACTTAAATCTGGGCTGGATTTGGGATTTGTTTGACTAATAGAATGCTATGGACATTGTGCTCTGTCTGTTCCAAACCTAAGTCTTGAGAAACCTTACAACTTTTGCTCTTGCCCTCTTGGAATGCTGCCACCATGTGAACAAGCCTGAACTTCCCATCTGTGGATATGAGAACATGTGAAGGGAAAGGTTCAGCCATGCCAGCTGAGACCCCAGACATATGACAGATCTTAGAAGACACTATGTGAAGCAAAGATGAATTGTTCCCAGCCAATTCCAGTCAAAATTTCTGACACAAGGAATAATGAGTAAATAAATAATTTTTATTTTTTAACAAATTATGAAGTGATTTGTTACTCACCAATAGATGGCTGATATGGTTATAGCAACATTATTCATAATACAATAAAACTAAGAACAACCTAATATTTTCAGTAGAAAACTGATGATCAAGAGAAAAATGGATTGCTACTAAACAGTGTGGGTGCTATGGCTTGAATGTTTGTGTCCTCTCCAAAATTCACATGTTGAAATCCTAATACCCAATGTGATGGTATTAGGAGGTGGGGCCTGTGGGAGGTGCTTAAATCATGAGGGTGGAGCCCTCAAGAATGGGATTACTGCTCTTATAAAAGGAACTTAGAGAACTCTCTAGGCCCATCTACCAAGTGAGGACAGAGAAGTCGGCAGTCTGCTACTCAGAAGACATTCACCAAAGCCAGATCATCCTGGCACCCTGATCTTGTACCCTCAGCCTCCAGAACTGTGGGAAATAAATTTCCGTTGCTTATAAGCTACCCAGTCTATGGCATTTGGTTACAGCAGCCCTAACAAACTAAGACAGAGGTTAAGAAGGAGTATCTCTGGAGTACTGAAGATCCCCTGGGCACCTCTTAGTACTGTCCTGCCCTGTGATTAACTAGGTGAAAATACAGCCCAACACAGGCAAATCTGACAGTGGCCCATACACTTTACAGATGACATTTTAGGTTAGCTTACTCTATAAGGAACCAAACAGCCAAGATGTTCGCTGAGGATAAAGGGAATACAGAATGAGTACTGGAAGAAAGTAGTTATTAATAATGGTTGTTATCATGTATAAACCTGCTATACATATTTTTCTCAATTTATATATATTTATAGAAAAATTTTCTTCACTCTTTTATAATATTTGTATATAGTTCATAAATTATATTCATATATGATTGTATTATGTTAACATTAATATACCTTATTTATTTATATAAGATTTTGATCAGTTTTGCACAATAATAAATATGTGTTTAGGAAAGGGAGTACAATACAGCAGTGATCACATGTTACTGTGTAAAATAATCAAGTCACAAAAATATATACAGTATAATTCAATTTATGTAAATTTCACAAGCAGGTGGAGCAAAATATATGTTAGGGATAAATAGAGATGATTAGGCTTTTAAAAAAGAATGATAAGAACTTCCCTGATGATGCAGTGGTTGACTCTGCACTCCCAATGCAAAGGGTCTAGGTTTGATCCCTGGTCAGGGAACTAGATCCCACATGCATGCTGCAACTAAGAGTTCACATGCCACAACTGAGGAGCCAGCAAGCTGCAACTAAGAAGACCGCCTGCTGCAGCTAAGACCCAGTGCAAACAAATAAATAAATAAAATATTAATTTGAAAATAAAGAATGGGAATTTTTATGAAAATGTAGGTAATACTATTAATAAAAATAATATACCATAAATTATTTATTATAGGTTAAGAGTGTTCTAAGGGCTTTTCAATGTTATTATTATTTAATCATCATATTAATTCTATGAGTTAGGCTCTAACATATTTAAATATAACAATTATCCATAGTTACTGTTATTATCCACATTTTACTTGTTATTGCATTATTATCCACATATATCATTACGGGTTTGATTAAACAAATGGAAACACTAGCAGTATCACACAGACTGCTTAATCAGCTCCCATAATTGAATAAGTTTAAATTTCTGTAACAAGCTCTTATTTTATATATAAATAAATAATATATAAATATATATCGTACCTTAATATGTAAACACATTGTAATTTATATACTCTATAAATTAATATAAAATAAAAAGAAAGGAAAATTTATTTTACATGATATATTCATATCAAAATGAGAAAGTAGTACATGGTTTCAACTAGTACTTACAATGACTTTCTTCTTCTACTTATTCTATATTCCCTTTATCTTTAGCAAGCATCTTGGTTTATTTGGTTCCTTGTGGGTTAGACTAACCCAAAACTTCGTCCCTGAAGTGTGTGAGCCACTATCAGATCTGCCTCTATTAGGTTGTTGTAATTTTACTTTGTTAGTCACAGAGCAGGGCAGTATTAAGAGGTGCCCCGGGGGATCTTCTGAGTGGTTTCTATGATATAAAAATCACTCCATCTGCAATGCTCCTTCAAGAAGTTAGGTCAACTGAATACATTTTGTGTGAATATTCTTTTTGTTTGCTTTCACAATGGAATTGCTACAATACCCACAGACAATAATTTTAAATATCTAAAAGACCTAATTTTCTTGAAATTCCATTTAAGATATAATCTAAATTCCTTATGCTGCAATTTATGTTAACTTCTTCTAGGCATTTTCAAAAGAATTAAAGACTATAGTATAACATTCTCTGTATAATTGTCTGTCATATTCTTAAGAGATAATTCTAACTTGTCTCTTGGTTTCCTAGTCTTCAGGCTAAATAATTACAGTCCATTTAACCTTCATTTAGAGGTCATAGACTTAATCCTTTAATCATTTAGGAACTCTCTTTTAATCCTTTGTAAATTCCCTTTTAAGTTGCAGAGGCAAAACTAAATGTGGTACCCATGAAAAGTTTTTAAGCATGCTGAGTTGCTGAGTATAATGGGAGATTTATCTCATGGTATCAACAGATTCTTCTTCTCACCAGGAATCCCAGTATTGCACTGTTTTTATAACTAAGGAATGACATTGTGCACTCATGTCCATCTCGTTAGTTCATCTTGTTACCCACTGCTAATGAATAGCTCCCATTGGGATTATGAACCAGAGAACTAAAGATGTCACTTCATAAGATCAAAAGTGAATTACACATTCACAATAAAAGAATAATCATGCAAATCCAGTGACCTTCCTCAATAATGAAATGATTATCAATTATAGCTTACCCTGGACATGTTATCTACCAGTGTGGGAGTTTGAGATTCATGGTATCTTCTATCACTATAATAAAAGATCTGGGCAGCCCAATGTGGAGAAGCAGAAAGAGATGGGTGGCTTAATTTTAAATTAAACAGTATGCTTCTAATATATGCCTGAAAGTAATTCTGTGCTACTCAAACAAACTAAAAATCACATTTTTTAATAACAGTATTATAATATTTTTACCACCAAAAGGAGAAATACTTATGCAACTTTTTTATGAATTCCCCCAAAAGCTTCCTACACAGGGGTTCCCAGATGTCAGTCAGGACAGTCAAGAAGCTGCATAAAAGTTACCTGAGAAGACGTTTTTTGTTTTAAAACCTTACTTCTTGAAATAATCATAAAATATCAAGAACTTTCAAGGAAATATACAGGGAGGTATCGTGCACCCTTTACCCAGCCTCACCCAATATTAGTGTCTTGCATTAGTACAGTATATCAAAATAAGGAATTTGAGATTAATCTGATTCAACCTGTTATACATGCCTTAGTGCGTGTACACACACACATCTCTTGCAATTTTTTCATCTGTGTAGCTTCTTGTAAACCTTACCAAAATCAAGATGCTTAACTGTACCATGACAAGACCCACTCATGCTACTCCTTTACAGCCACATTCTCTTCCTTTACTGTCTACCTCTAAACCTTAGCAATTACTAGTCTCTCCTCCATATCTTATATTATTCTATTTCATACATGTTGTGCAAATGGAACCATGAAATATGCATACTTTTAAAAACTGAAGAGCTTTTAAAAAATCGGGTTCCAGTGTCTCAAAACCAAGAGATTTTGATTCAGTAGACCTGAAATGAAAGCATGGGATTCACATTTTCAAATTGTTTAAGTCCTTTAGCAATTCACTCAGTATAGATACCACCAGGATAACTGGTAAATGACAGAAATGAGGATCTAATAAGTTGACTAATTCATAATATATTGGGTAGTTACATAATATTAGGAATCCACAGAATCCGTTGCAGATATCATTTCATATACTGCTGGGAAAATTCCCAAATATTGGGGTTTTACATGAAATATAATAAAAGCATACTTTTATTCACAATTCACTCTACTGAATTATATGAATGAAATAATTAGGAAGTTTCACCCAATTCATTCAAAATTATTTGTTGGGGACTACTAATGTGCAATACTAAATTTCAGTCCTTACACATCTTTGAAATTAATGGAGAACTTTTATAATACAACTCTCAAACCTATAATACAACATAGAACTATGTAAATATCAACATATATCTATAGGTAAAATATTTGCAGAAGACATGATTGTCTATACAGATAATTCCAAAGAACCTGCAAATAACTCCTAGGACTAACAATTAAGTTCATCAACATGCAGGATATAATATCAACATACAAAACCAATTGTATTTATATTTCTGCAATGAATACATATAAACAAAAGCTGAAAATACAATACTGCTTAATTCAAGAACAAGGAAATATTTGAACATGCACAGAAATGCTGTATGCTAAAAATTACAAAATATTGTTGAAGGAAATAAAAGATGACCTAAGTAAATGGAGAGATATGTTGTATTTCTCAACTGAAAGTCTCTACAGAGTAATCGTATTAATTCTCCCCATCAATATTCCAGCAATATTATGTAAACATTGATAAGATTATTCTAAAAGTAATGTAGAAAAGTAAAGGAACTAAAATTACCAAAACAACTTTGAAAAAAAAAAGGTAAAGTGGGAGGAATTATGCTATCTAATTTTAAGATTTATATATAGCTAGAGTAATGAAGAATGTGTGATACTAGTGGATGAATAGACACACAGATCAGTGGAACAAAATAAAGAACCTAGAAATAGACACACGCAAGTATACAGCTGATTTTATACTATGGTGCAAAAGCAATTGAAAGGAAGAAGACTCGTCTTTTTGACAAATGATGCTGAAACAATAGGAAACCCATATTTGGAAAAGAAAAGAGAAAACTAAGAGGAGATGGGAAGAGAGGGAAGAGAGAAGAGAAAATAAAAGAAAAAAAGAACTTCAGCCAAAACCTTACAAAATAAATTGTATTGGGTAGGCCAAAAACTTTATTCAGGTTTTTCCATACCATCTTATGGAAAAACCCCAACAAACTTTTTGGCCAACCAATAGATTTAAATGTAAAACATAAATATATAAAAACTTAATGGAAAATATACAAGAAAAACTTAATGACAGGGGTTTGGTGAAAGTTCTTAGATATAACACCAAAAATACAATCCCCATAAAACAAAAACATGATAAATTGTATTTCATTTATCATGTGACATTATTTAGAATTAAGAGAAAAACAAAGTAAATTTTCCAGGATTAATCAACAAGGAGAAAAACGTTTACAGAAGTGAGTACTCAGAACAATAATTTTTTAAAAAGAATCATTAAATATAATATCAACCTGTAATTAGGGGGAAAATATAAATGCACTCTGAAATGAAGTAAAAGGATTAAGAATAAGAAGGTATCAGATTCAAAATCAGGCAAAGGACAAATGAAAATTTCAGGAGGATGAATACATTTTCTGGAAACTGGTTGTTGAACAGGCTTTGAATGGACCAGGAAGACAAAGAGGTCTAGGAAAATAATATCTTCAAGAAAGTAAAGTAGAACTGATATGTAACTGTTGTGCCTCATCAAAATTATAAATTATTAAAATTCATAAGAGATACATGTCAAATACTTATGATTAAAATCATAGATCCTAAATCTACAAATATAAGTAATCTCTATCAAATTCCTTCCCATTCTGTTTAAAACAAATAAAACACCTCAGATAGAAGATAACAATGGGGGAAAATGTACAATTTTAGAGCTGGAATGAGAAAGGAGAGAAAGTAGGATCACTGAAAACAAGCATGAGCAGAATTTCAAAAAGAAAGGTGGGGTAAATACTGATCTTCAGTATCCAAGATTAGAGTGTCAATGGGGATGGAATGCTACAAGCAGTGTCAAGATAGAGGTTCCTGGGGGAAAAACCTCAAGAACATGTAATCAACAGAATAAGAAGGACAGGAGGGATTAAGAAAGAGACATAAATCGTATGAAGTAAATAGTCTTATTTATGTACACAAATAGTCTATAAGTTACTCTAGAAAAATAATTATTTCATTACCATTACAAGTGATTTCCTATCAAAACCACTGAAACACTGTTATGTGAAACACTGGAATAATTAATTAATTTCATTACTATTATTTATATGTGCATTTAGAGTTTTAACAAGCAGCCTGCTTCTTGATAAGTATGCTGTGGCTTAAAATGCCATCCAGTACAAAAGCATTTCAAAGGTAATTACTCTTTAGCAAATTCTAAAACTTAAAGCATTCAAAAAAAAATAAGAAAATGGAATACAAATAAAGTTCACTCCCTAATTTAAAGCCAATGCTTAAACTATCATATTACAGGAATTGCTAAGAGTGAGTAAACAAAAATATAGCTGACTAGTGACCCTGAAATCTAATGGATATGAACCATCATCTTGGTTAAGACAGCAGTCTCTAAACTTCTCTTAGGCTAAGAAAAATGAAATGCATAGATGTAGGAGCAGAAAATGAAGAGTGGAGTCTGAGATTTCGAGATCATTGTCCCTGAATAGCATTTTATTGTATTTAGAAAATGTTTCACAGTTAATTTTTAATTGAAATTTAAGTTTCACAGTTTAATCTTGGTTTTTAATTTCCAGTACAACTACTTTTAGAAATATTTTGTTTTCCACAGACTTAATAAAACCATTCCTTACTAATATCATTTTATATTATATGCTAAACACGTACTATGCTATTTTAAATATAACAGCTTTGGAAAGCACTATCCTTAAAATATACAAGAATATGAACATGAGGATCAAAATTTTTTTTAAGTTTTCTAGGTCGTTATATTCAGTCTTATTTGGCATATTAAGAGAATTAAAGCAACAACAAAATCAAAATGAAATCAAAGAATTTCCTCCTTAAACTAGTGAAAGACCCACAAAAACAATTGTATTGGGACTCAGATAAAAAGAGTTGCCCTTTTTTTTTTCCTTAAAGGAAATTTAACCTAAATGTCAAAACAGGAAATGGAAATCTCTATATTCAACTTTCTCCTAATGAAAATGTAATCAAAGATAAGCTAATACCTTCATAATTAGAAAAGAATAAAAAATAGTGTCTTTAAATTAGGGGGCATTAAAATATGACCAAAGGTTGGGGTGGGGGATGAATACAGTAAATATATAGTGAAGAATACTAGGAGTTACAACACAAATAAGTACTAAATTGTATAATGGATGATTTCATATTTGGCACGTACCTAGGTGAGATTCATATTCTGAAAGCAAAAGTTTTCTTACAGTCATGTATTTAAATAATAATACAGATATGTAAATAAATTTTTCATGACATCCCCAAATTACCAAATTCCTAATAAGAGCAAGTTGCTAATAGAAAGAAAGTTAAACTCAGAAACAAACTGAGAAGCTTCTATAAGAATGTTGAGTCCTAAATGGAAAACCTATGGGATTGTAAGCAAAGGGAGCATTTTTTACATATTCATTCAGTTGAAAGGGCTTATTTAATGACTAACTTGAGAGGTGATATTAAACAGTAAGATTTATCTTTGAGGCCTCTGTTGAATAATTAGTAAGTATAATAATATATAACTATATTATATAATATAGTTACATATTATGCATGCATTATGTGTATATGTAAATAATATACAAATATAATAATGTATGTCATTAGTAGCATTCATCAAATCCCTATGGCTTTCTGCCCTCTGTGCATATGGTAAAATTTTACTTCCAAACCATCTGAAAAAGTTAGGCACTGCCACGTGACTTCTTTTAATTGTTGAAACATGAGAGGAAATGCTCTGTGTCATTTCCAGCCTAAAATTTTAAAGCCAGATCACAATTTACTACATTACCTCATTTTTCTTTTTCAGGTGCCTGAATGAGAATGAAATACAAGAGTTCCCACCTAACACAACAAGTACTTATTGCAAAAGTAAGAATTAGACCTTTATTAAGCTACTGAAATTTTACTTCTGGGCTTCCAATTTTTACTTCTAGCCATTCTAACTGATACAAAAAGGGGTACCATTTGGGAAATGTTTAGCTCAGAAGAACTGGGTGGCTCAAACCTGCACATTTTCACAAAAAAGTCCTATTTTCAGGGCTGGTCATTGGTCATCTCCTGTGAACTAAGCTCCTGGAATGTTCTGTTTGATAAGAGCATTTAGGCATGCCTGAAGCCTGGAATCACAGTGCACCAGTTTGTCCAGATGGTTTATACTAACAGTGTAATTTATGGTGAACACTTACTTTCTCTCCAGGGGTCTGGAGTTTGAATAATTGAGGTCAGTCACGCAATTCCTGTATGCCTAAATTACTGACTCAAAAAGAAAGAAAGAAACAAACAAAAACAACCCTGGATAGGACCCAAGCTCAAGTGCACTTCCCTACCTGGCAACACTTAGCACATATTGTCACACATCATTGCAGGGCTTAAGCACGCCCTATAAGATATCACTGGGAGAGACACCTGGAAGCTTTTACCTGGCTTCCTCTGGATTTTGCCCCATGCATCTTTTCCCTTTGTTGATCTTGTCTATATATTTTAGCTGTAATAAATGATAACTATGAGTATAACTGAGTAATACCAGCAAATCACCGAGGCTGGGGGTGTTCTGGGGCAACTCAATATAAGTACCTATTAGTGGGGTATTTTCACAGCAGAAAACCAAAATATATGTGGCTTTGGATTAGGGGCTAGGCAGTAAATAACACTTGTATCAGAGGCTAGAAGGATGGCAATACATGTTATGTTGTGTGGGCATATTTGGTAAATTTTCCCGTAATAATATTGATGGCAGATAATTTGACAAATGTACTTGTAGCTCTTAGGGAAAAATCTTAAGATAGAATTATATAGCACATTTGGTTGTTTGCTGCTCTTTAAAAGTATTATAAAAGATAAGCTCAAAATCAGCCAGTGTGTAAGAAGGAATAAAAGTTCTCAGAAATAATTCAGAAACTAGTAAATTTGGAATAGGCAACTTTCCTTTAACTCCAAATAGCGAAAATCAAAGTTGGGAAATAGTTAAGCAACCAAATCTGACTCAAACTCAGCTTTTCAGAAAGGATCAAATAAAAAGTATTGTGAACCTAACAAACAGTGAATTTAATTGGAGAATAGGATACTAATATATCTGCTTATTTTAACATAAATTACTTAGGAACAAGGGTTAAACATGAGTCTACCCCATCAAAACCTCTGAGGTCCAATTTAGTTGAGGATAAAAAGAGACATGTAAACAAGAAGACAAAGAAATGTCCTACAGCAACTCATAGAGTCTTATATAGAAAATAACTGTCAGAGAACTAAACATTATAAAGAAAACTAACAAGTGTGTATGAGATCCGCATCATAATAGACCATGGGACTGAACTCAAAACAGAAAGTGATTCTTCAGGACTTAAAATGACCTGAGGCCTCTCTAAACTTCTATTGGCCAGAAACAAGATGCAAAATAAAAATGGAATTAATTTCTTCAAGGATCATTTTGGATGAGGCCATGGAGCATAATGGAATGACCAACCAGATATGTTTCCCTCCTTGAATAGGAATGTTTTTATAATTTTCTTGTCCCTGTTCCATCATTATATATTGGTATCATTCATCTCGGGTAGAAAAGTTACATCTTTAGCACCTAAGGCTTTAGATCAAGAAGATCGATATCAACCTGTTAGGACAAAAAGGAAAGTTAAGAGGGAGGTAGAGAGAGTGGTTCTGCAAGCTAAAGCAGAAGGTATCCATCACAAAAGTCAACATAAAGGAACTCTTATTGGCCAAAACTTGGAAATGATGCTCCAGGTACTACACCTGCATAACATACCAGCCCCAATACTTAGTAGATTAAAACTTAAACAGTGTAATATGGATTCCTGGGTTGGAATAAGTATCCAAAAAAAGGAGAGTAGTGAAAAATTGAGGAAGTTGGTTAAATAGTATTCTTTGTACTATATTTGCAATTTTTTGCAAATCTAAAATATTTCTAAATAAAAAAGTTATAGCAACAGTAATTATAGGTTTAAGAGTGGACTGTACCTAACTAAGGAGTTCTTGCCCAAGTCCTGTCATGCAGTTTCAATCAGATGATATTGGCAGGGGTCAGAGTCATCTGGAGGCTAGGCTGTTGCCTGCTCTGGAAACACAAAAACCTGAGGAAAATTCTCTCCATTTCTCTCTGTTTGGTCATTCCATATACTCTTTCCACCATGACAGAGTAGATAGAGCACTTATACTGTGGCTTAGGACTCCCAAAGTACATACACTGAGAAAAAGAAAGTCAGAGATATGACTTTACCCTGAGAAAGCCATAATGCTTTTTATGATCTAGTTTCAGAAATCATATAGCAGTACATGTGCTAAAATCTGTTGGTTGAGGTTATTAAAAATGTCTACCTAAATTCATAGAGAACAATATAATCTCCACAAACTAGATGGAGAAATGTCATTATCACAGAGAAAGTAGAACATGTAAGATGGGACCAGTTGTGTGTTGGAGCTAATTCATATAGGCTGATGGTTAGCATTACCCCCCAACACTGCCTTCAGTGGCATCACATTGACAGCTTGAAATCAGGTATGGTAGTATGAAAATTGACAAATGCAAGAAACCCTATAGCCATCCCCCATCCACACAGAGTCAGTTCTTAATAATTTACCAGCAACTTAGATGGGATTATATATATTGGTACAGCTTTTTTTTTTAATTTACTTTTTAACTTTTTGTTTTATGATGGAGTATAGTTGATTAACAATTTTGTGTTAGTTTCAGTTATACATATACCTGTATCTATTCTTTTTCAAATTCTTTTCCCATGGCCTCACAAAACATCCCTATGATTATAAAGTGAAGGGGGTTAAATTATGAGTGGAAGGTGTCAAATCATCAACAGCAAGCAGACTCTGGTGGTATTGTAATCATGTGGGAAGAAAGAGGTGAAATAAAAGGAATTCTGCTGTCCTTAAGAACCAATAATCCAGAAAGTTAACTGTCATTAACAATTCACCCTTAAAAGGAGGCATTCCTAACTCTGAAGAAAAAGATTAGCAGGTCCATCTGACAAGAGCAACTGACACTGAGAGGGGGCTTCACCAGAAACAATTCATGAATTTGACTTTGGAAATATGCAAATGTTTCACATGATAACAAAATTAAATTTAAAATGGCATTCTTAAAATCTAAAGCAAATTATAAATGAAACTTGTGTTTGTGGTCAGTGGATAAATCTCAAAAAAATTATTTCAATTAACTTTATAGCCTAGAAATTTGATGGCAGAGACCTCTAATGGGTTATATACAAGGACAGTAAAGCAAAACTGTAAAAATGCCTAAATTATTTCTGGTAATAATATTCACTTAATAAGGAATCAAGAAAGAGAAACGTATAAAAATATAATACATGATCTACTATCTTTTGAAAATAGCATATGCCCTCATTATTTCCACTTAAAAAACTTAGAAATAATAAACAGCCAGTGTTAAAAGCTGAATTGTCTCCTCAAAAATCCTTTGTTGAAGTCCTAACCCCTGTTACCACCGAATGTGACTGTATTTGGAGACAGGGGCTTTAAAGAGGTAAATAAGGTGAAACAAGATCACATGGGGGGGCCATAATACAATCTGACTGGTGTCCGCATGAGAAGAGGAACTGTAGACACACAAAGAGATACCAGAGTGCACTTGCAGAGGAATTATTACATGAAAAGCCTTCAAGAGGGCAGCCATCTCCAATCCAAAGAGAGAGGCTCAAGAGAAGCGAACCCTTCCTGTAGCACCTAGATCTTGTACTTCCAACCTCCAAAACTTTGAGAAAAACAGATGTCTGTTGTTTAAGCCACACAGTCTGTAGTATGTTGCTATGGCAACCCCAGCAAATTATTACAGTCCATAACAATGAGAAGTCATAGTGCTCAGATGATGGTCACTAAATCCTATCTTCCCCTAGCACAAAGAATAAGGGTTCTTTGGAAAAATAACTAATTCCAGGTCTGAGCAGAAAACACACAAGATAGGTCTAATATAACTTGTTTAAAAAACCTATCAAAATCTACCAAAGCCATGCCAAAAGACTTAGTGGCCAACTTGAAGAAGACCCCAATGTCAAAAAATGTTAATGTAAGCAACAATAAGAAAAAAAATCGATCTTCAGTAAATTGGAATAAATCAAATATGTTTAAATCCATTCCTATGGTTAAAAGCAAAAACAAACAAAAACAAAACCTCTTTGGTTACTTTTGGATGATGCTATAGAATAAACTCATCATTTTTTTTTTATTAAACAAAATAAAATTTTAGTATTCCTTGCCAATGTAAACTGTACCACAATGTAAGCAAATAGTAGAAAATAATTGTAGAAGGGATGTTTTCCCTTTATATGTATAATCTGTATAGAGATAATCCAGATAATAATGGAAGTAGACAGTATAAAAATTAAAATTTTGTTACCTGATAAAATAAAAGGTCTAGCTGCTAGCAAAACAAAGGAACAGTCTGGAATTCTGTGCTTTCCAATAAGAGAACACAATATAACCCGTGGAGTTTCCTTGCCAGAAAATGAAATCAAATAACGATAATAATAATTAATTCCAAATCTGTTCAAACTCATAGATTTGATTACCATGATAAACAAGGGTCAGAAGAACATTGTATAATACAATGTGACAATATAATCACTCTGAATTGTAGGTAGGACAAGTAAGTTAGTTTCTCAACAAATAAATTGCAAGGTCAAAAATTTTAAAAGGGAGAGAAGTGAGGGGAGAGGGGAGAGAAAGAGAGAGAGAGAAAGAGGTTATCTATAGATTAAAAAGATCTTTGCCTTTTAGTGACATAAGGTCCACCCACCTTATCTGCAGGTTCCACTTCTATGGATTTAACCAATCTATGGTTTGTTGAATCTGCAGATGTGGAACCTTGGCCACAGAGGGCCAACTCTACTACACCATTTTATATAAGGGACTTGAGCATCCACGGGTTTTGAGGCGTCCTGGAACCAATCCCCCCCCACTGGCCCCCCACCACGGATACCAAGGGACAACTGTATAAAGAAGTATTTAAAAATAAAAGTCAAATCTTTTCTTTGTTGTTTTCACCATTTCTCATTAATGGTAGCTTAGTTTCACCTGTGTTTGATAATTTTTACTGTGAGTTAACATTTGGCTGATTTTTTAACATAAGAGGCTTGGATTTAGAAATAATTTTTAGGGGTAAGATTTGTATATTTTCTTCTAAATAGGCATACCAATTCTGATACCTCGATCATTTAATTGCTTGGTTTAGTTTTTTGTTATTGTTACTAATATGAAGCTTTCAATTATTATAGTAAAGCACTGGCATGTTTATAGGTTCTCATAGAATGTAATTGGCATATATACATATTTTTTTTCTTCCTAGAATTGAAAGAGCCAGACATTCTCCTTGCTGTCCGTTAGACTTTTCTAACACACGTTGTGGTATTCTTTGTGCCCCAATATTATTTGTTGTCTAGGATTTATCTCTACAGTTTCTATAAGCACAGAGCCTGGTTTCTCATTCCTTCAGGAATGGAAAATGTGGTCCAAAATGTTATGTGAACAGAAATTTGGGGCAGGCATTGATCGTCATTGAAGAAAATCATGCAGAAGTGCTGAAAATTCAAAACCATAGTCTTCCCCACCAATGAGCATCTGTGCTGATTTAGCCATAATCATCAAAATTCTTCATAATATTCCTTTTTAATCTCTACCACCTTTAATTTTAGCAAATGCTATCATCCCTTTTCCCCTTCATACCAGTAGAAATTTCATCACTGAATACCCTCAACCCAAATTCCTATAAAATTATTTCTATCTCATTGATATTCTCATTTCCCTCCACCTTAAACTCAAGATCAATATCTACATCCGTGTCTGATTGAATCACTACTTTCTGTATTTCCTTTAGAATATTATAAAATTTAAGCATGAACTCCATCTACCTGGTCTGTGCTATCTCCTCATAAACTTATGACCATGTTATCAATTGTTTCCTACTTCCCTTTAATATAGTTTTGATTCTGATTCAATCCACTTCTGTCTTTGTGGAACCTTATTCCATTCATCCTTCTGTCTCTGCTAAACCTTAACCTTGACTTTACTTTTTTATTGACCTTTTACACTATGAATATGCCCAACACACACACTCTCTCTCTCTCTCTCTCTCTCACACACACACACACACACACACACACACACACACACCCTACAAAAAACACCTACCACTGATTCCACTCCTAGCTTCAAACTTTTGATGTCTCCTTTACTTGACTAGTAAGCTTTTCCAAAGGTAGCATGTACTTACTAATGTCTCTTCTTCACTAAATACTTACTCCAATCCCCAGTGCAATTTGGCGTACATCCCCACAATACTGCTAAAACTAACACTGACTTTTTAAATACTAAATCAAATGAACAAATGTCTACTATCTAAATTTATCTGAATATAGTATTTCGCACTGTTGTATTTACTTTAAATTTTTACTTCCCGCCCCCATGCCAGTGGGACTAGTCTTTCTCTATTCTGCTTTTGAACTTGACCATTTTAGAATGCCTGCTTTGGTGATTTTTTTCATCTCTATGAAGTGCTAGGATACAATTCTCCACAAGTTTCTCAAATGTCTGCATGTCTTGTGAGTAGAGGTACTTACAGATTCTGTTCAGAGCTATCTTGGTGTATCAGGCAGAATGATGGTCCCCCAAAGGAATTTGACACCCTAATCTCTAGAACCTGTGAATATATTCTGTTAGATGGCAAACCATATTTTGCAGATGTAATTATGATTAAGAATCTTAAAATAAGGAAATTATTCTAGTCAACACAACTACTCACATGAGCTCTTAAATGCAGAGAACTTTCTAGAGCTGGAAGCAAAAGGAGAAATCAGAGATATTCCAAATGTGATAAAGATTTTATGTGATGTCTCTGGCTCTAAGATATAGACACTCAAGGATAAGGATCAGTGAGAGGCCTCTAGTTGCTAAGGGAAGCTGTCAGCTGACAACAGCAGGGAAATGGGAACCTAAGCCCCACAATCACAAAGAAGTATATTCTGCAACAACCACTCCCAATTTCCCCAACAACCCAGCCCCTGACAACCATCATACTACTCTCATTCCAAGAGCACAACTTTTTTTTTTTTTAGATTTCACATGTAAGCAATACCATGCAGCATTTGTCTTCCTCTGTCAGGCTTTTTTCACTTAGCATAATGTGCTTCAGTTTATCAATGTTGTTAAAAATCACAGGATTTCTCCTGAGGAGAAGATGGTGGAAGTGTCCACCAGCTTCCCTGGGTTCTAAGGAGGTTAGAGCCAGCACCTACATGCATGTTAATTAGAAGCTGGAACCTCAGGCAATGGCTCATAAAGTATGCAGTCAAACCCCTTGCTGAGAACAATTTGGATATGGGCATTTTTGCCTGCTCCCTATGCTTTGATCCCTTGCGGGATAGCCATAGCTGTGCCCATTAATAACTACCTTTTTTGACATATACCTGTGAGACTCCTGAATGCAAGCCCCATTAGCTTTCAAAGCTAGGTGATTTGGAGGCCTGTCCCTTAGGTGGAACCTTAATAGTTGGAGCACTAGATGTGTAGTCCAAACCATTTACTCCTCAGGGAAAATCTACAAGCTGGGGGTTCCCTTCCTATCAGCAGTGCTGTGATAGTGGTGGGGTCTATGGCAACAGTTTGTTTCAACATTTTGATATGGATATTTTCTCACTCACCCGATGTGTAGGTGTCACTTAGCTAGTTTCTGGATTTCTCTTAGAGAGAATTGTCCTGTGTGTAGCTGTATATTCAGTGAATCCGGAGGAAGAGAAAAACTGAGGAACCTCCTATGTTACCATCTTGGTCTGGATTCTGAACTCCATTCTTCTCTTCTTTTGTTTTTTTAAGCCCAAAGGGATTTTTTTCCCTTGTATCTCTTAGTTTGTCTGGATTCGTGCAAACTTGCACACACACACACACACACACACACACACTCACATATCTGAGAAGATCCTTCTATTACATGAAATGTGTTCAACTAAATTCAAGAAATTCTGGTTATGCGTAGAAGTAGTAAGTCAGCAAAATGAAAGAGTAACTCAATACTAGAGCATCTTAGTATTTCAAGATTTTTGACAGACTTCAAAAATGTTGTCAAATTATTATCCAGGGTTTTGAACTAGAAGGTTTTTAGCTTTGAGAAGGCTTTAATGGTAAGAATCAACCATCATTCACTGAAATAGATAAAACTATGAAGCTAAAGTAAAATTGATTTTCAAAGAGCATGAAGAAAAGCATTCTATCCATGTAAGAATTTTCAGATGGAGAAAAATGCTTCAGAAATTACCAAATGCCTAAAAAAACGCAGGCATTTGAGCACAAGGATGAGAAAATGATTGAAAGCTCTAGAACTGAATGCCCCCAGGAAACATTAAACTTGCAGTTCTATGCAAATACATTTTAGCTCTTCCTCTTTTAGCAGACACTGAAAATACAGATTTTTCCCAGAGATTTATAAAGTAGAAGATCAAGCTTGATTTTCTCCAGATTTGTCAACAGAGAAAAAACCTAATGATAACAGTTACAAAATAAATAAATACTTTGTCTGAAGGAATATATTTACATATATCTTTTAAGACAATCAGCAATGAAACATTGCAGTATGTTTCATCAAATGAATGATTCATTCATTTAATCAAAATATATTGAGGACCTATGATATACCTGATATTGTTCTAGTTACTGAAAATGCATGAGTATAAAAAATCCAAAGTCCTAGCACTCATGAAGCTTACATTTTATTGGACAAAACCAGAAAAATACACAAATAAATACATAACATTAAATATGGTGATCAGTGGATGAAGTAAAGTAAAACAATATAAGGCTATAGAGAGAGACAAAAGAATTAGTTGGTTACAACTGGTTAAAGAAACTAGATATCCTATCAACAAATGACTAGCAGTATACTTAAGTAGCTCAGAGGAAAACTAGCTAATTAGTGCTCTCTCTCAAATCTCCAGATAGATAGTACCCTCATGTCTATTCCTAAAGTAAATATATGTTGTTTCAAGTCACTGAGTTTATGGTAATATTCTTACTGTCAAAGAGAAATTGTAAAATACATTTGTTAAAAATAATAAGGAAAATCTTATTTAAGACTATTGTAATACATGAGAGAGATAGAGCTCAATTCTGCTAAAATAAAAGAAGTTATTTTAACTCAAGTTAGCTGATGGAAAAGTATGGGAAAGAATTAGGAGGAAGGTTGATCAAGGTGATGAGGCCATCTGCCATCTATGTTTGCTGACTGGCACTTATGAACGCAGGCTCCTTCGCTCAACAGAGACTAGGTGATAGAGGTGCTATCTTTCTTAATGATTAAATTTCAAAGGGACTTTGAAAAAGACATTCGATTTACATTTAAAGGGCAGAGAAAGAATTTACAATTGTAACTTTTCTAAAGTAAATGCTTTAAGAAAAGGGAGGTCAAGGGCCTCTAATCAGGAAGAAACTTGTCTGAAGTTTGGTAAAACTGAAGGGAACATTTGGCCATATTGGTCATCGCATAGCAAGAGATTACTTATATATTAGCTTCCAGATATCTTCATGTAACACAACTCATCTACTTCTCATAGAGATGACATAGGGTTCTTCTTTTATCTAGCTGGTCCCAGATGAGTCACAACACCAAAGAAGAAAAGTTGCTTTCGATGTATGATCTCTAGGACATTTGAAATGCTGATCAATCATCAACCAACTGAGAACCTATCATAACTTATGCCATAAGCTTATAATAAATAAGGTATATCCATAGATGTACCTATTTAACTTGGCCTTCTAGAAATCCTGACCATTGATCTTAAAATAGTCCATGATGACTAAAATATCTGGCAGTACTTCTTGGGTGAGAGTTCATGCCATCTCAGCATTGTTATCTTAGAGCAATTGTTTTATTAGTCCAATTATTTATGACTTTATTTTCCTTTAGAGTTTAAAGCCTCCAAATTTTCTTGGAAGAGATTTCCTGCTAGAATCTTTATTTAGATCAGCAAGTCCATTTCATGATTATGAAGAGCCTCTAGGAATGTTATTTTAGACTGACTTAGACCCTAAAATCCTTTCAGAACACAGCATAGCATAGCTCTGGCATAGCAGGGTCAGGGATGATCAAGCTATCACACATGTTGTCAGTAAATATTACTGGGATTTATGTACCCCAAAATATTCTGTATCCCATGAGCCTGTTATAGGATATATTCTGCCATCAAATACAACTCTATCTCACAAAGTTTCCTGTAAATGTCCTTTGTCAAACTTTACAGGGGTAATTTTGATAACATACAGAAAACAAATAACATCCAAAATCTTATCTCTTAATGCTATCCTAATTTAACTTCCACTTTCCTTAAATAGTTTTGGTCTAAATTCACATTTAGCATAACCAGAGGAGTAAACCAAGCTTTGACATTAGACACATGTCAGCAACCTTTTTCTCCTCATCCTAAAGTATCATCATGGACTGTGGTCCCAAAGGGTGCAGAAGCTCTGGTAGTCTGAATTCTCCACCCTATGTTACTCATTTGTGGTATTTCTCTCAATTTATTTGTAAATTAATCACAGTGGTAATAAAACCTACGAAGCACAATCTGATAGCTAACTGTTTTTGGCTACCCCAAAGTTAAGTCATCAGGATATATAATATCATTTTACTCCTCCAGATTATCCAAGTGTAATATTTAGGCAGACCTCATAAATCAGGAGAAATCTAATTTCCCTTCTGTGAAAATGACAGTCTCCACAGGGGCTTTCTCTCAGCATCAGTCATTAGACAGTACCAGATCTGATACAAAGAGTAGACAGGATTATTCTCTAGGTCTGAGATACGCTCAAGAAAATGGCATGATTGACTTCATTCCTAGTACTATGACCCACTTAGGAGCATTCCTCCTGTTTGCAGGATCTTCTCTGTTCCCAAGTATCATCTCTTTGATCAATACCCCTCTCTCCTTGCTCAGGCTTTCTCCTCTGGGCTCAACTGTACTCCTTACCCATCGGGCAGACAATACAGAAAGCTGACTAACACTTTTTATCAGACCCACTTGAGATGGATGCCAAATGACTTGACTAGGAAAAAAAAATCCACAGGACTGTCTCTGTTGATGGTCATGGACTTACAGTCACAGTGAACCCCAATTCACTCTACATGGAGTGAAGTGATGATACATTCTACAGTACATTTAAGAACAGAAGCTGTCAAATGTAACAGCATATGTAATATGTCTTGTGTATTGATATTAACTGCTTGGGATTTCTATAGGTCCACCTGAGCCTGAGACTCTGGGATCAGACAAAATCAAATAAAAATTTTTGAGGTCAGAAAAATAGAAAGTTCTGTAGTTTCATCATCCCCCATTTCTCATTCTCATGTGTAGTCTTTGAAACCTTTCCATTCAAGGCCCTGGCTTAATTACTTTCATATGCAACACAAGAACACAATCATTTAAATAATTAATCTATACTTTTAAACATTTTCATCACTTATTTTTAGTAACAAGTACTTCAATTACTCATTTTAATTTTAAATGAGATCAGTGTTCTGAGGGTGTGATAGGAGTACGGTTCGTCCTGGTAGTGTTTCCTTGCCTTTTTTTTTTTTTTTTTTGGTATATTGGTAGCAACAAAGTGTATAATATGATTAAAAGAAATATATTCAGGTAGTCTGAACTGATAGAAAATTTGCTCTTTCAAACTTTTACTTCTGTTACAAGTAAAGCATAAAGTAGAATGTGTCAATCCCAGTTAACAACAATTTGCAGAGGCTATCATTATAGGTCCATGGAGCTATATAGGATATGGTAGAGCTCTTGACTGTGGGGAATTACTTGTCAAGCCATTTTCAGTGAGTTCTCTCCTGTCAAAAATGGGTATAGTTTCTTCTCCTTATAGCAGTTTCATAGGATGCCAGGGTAATATGTGTTCTCTCTGTCCATCAGTGTATGGTATGAGCACCTCCATTTCTGAATGTTTCATATACCTAGAGAGAAAGCCTTGGAGGTCTGACAAAGCCATCTGCCTTAGCATTGTAATCCCTTTCTGAACTGGCAACTGACTTTTGTTTGTGATTGTTTGTCTGCCACACACACATCCACACACACACAGTTGTCTACATGAAAAACTTTCATTCTTTCTGTAAATTCCCACAGATGTTTCCTTTACTGAGAATCCCATAGGATGGTGTTTTTACTGTCTAGGCATCTAGCATTCTGCTTGCCTGTCCATATTACAAGGCCACTAGCTACTGCCCAACAATCTGTGAGTATTCAAACAGTGCCCTAAGCACCCAAGCCTAATTTCTCTTCACCACAAAATAAACAACTCTCAGCTCTGACCTTCTGTCACTAAGATTTTACCACCTGCAGGGCATATCACAGATGATTTCCAACCAACAATGAAATCCGCAATTGGGAACATGGAAGTCTGTTTTGCCTCAGTTTGGGAGAATCATATTGTTCAGCTTATGTAACAATGAAGGCAGAGAAGTCCTTGGAGTGCTCTATATTCAGTCCTATGGGCAGTGAATTAATATTTTCATGAACAAGGTGGATCCCTTTGAACATTTCCTGGTTAGTATGCCCAGGAATATATTACTTCCATCTTAGGAGTAATCTTTACTGGGGCTTCTTCCTCTATATTTGAATATCTCTCATATCATCCCAGCCATGATCAGTATTTCTGGATCCTGAATAATCTGATGCCCTTTTATGGTTAAGGCAATTTACACAAACATCCCATAACCAGGTAGTGAGTGTCTATTTAATGGGCTGTGAAAAGCAGCTGCACAGGCTGCCTTTGGGTAGAGAACTCCCAAGAATTTCAGAGACTGCCCTGACACTTGAATTTTAGTTAGATTTATCAGTTAGTTTCTATATGTAGTATGAGTGACTATAGTCCTTAACTCTTCCTTTGCTTCTTCCTCAGAGGAGGCAACTCGTGATATAATCAATGTTGTGCATTAAAATATTTTAAATGGTTACCAAGTCCAAACCCTGTCTCACTAGATTACAGCAATTCAAATATCACTGTAGCAAAAACAACAACTGTATACCAAATTCCAACCTAGAAGAATGCCACATGGAGTTGCAAGATAAAACACATTATTTGTACCGTGCAATATCTAGGGCACACTTATACTAAAAAAAAAAAAAATTAAATCTGAATTTCAAATTTAACTGGGCTTCTATGTTTTATTTGCTAAATCTGGCAGCCTTACCTCTGTGCCTGGATGGACTCCAAATTTGTATGGAAATAAAGGCCTTAAACTTGTGACCTGCTGTCCCCCTTGGCTTGTTGTACTTCCTATGGAGTCTATCCTATATCAAGTACAGCTGAATCAATCTAAGGAATCACCTTGTTTAATTCTGTTTGTCTATTGTCAAACTCCTGGAGTCATATGTTTTGCATACTGCCTATATAAGACTGATAAAAGGACTTTAGGGGGAATTAAAAATCTCCCTTCAACCATTCCCTTAATCATAATAGTGATCTCTCATAGACCTCTGGAATACTGTATTGCTTAATATTTGCTGTCGAGGAGAGTTGGGATAAGTTTAATGTTTAGTTTGATCAATTAACTGGTTGAAGAACTGAATTAGTCTATGGAAAGGGGAGGGGAAACATGCCCTATTCACACACAATATCCACCCAAATTATCCACTCTGGTAAAGTCTATGTGACCACAGGCTAATCTCTCCAGTATAAATTTATAATTTGTTTTTCAAGTTTCACTTTAATTTCCTCTACCACACATCTTCATATGCTCCCAGTATAGCCTTCAGGCCCATCAGAGTGCCATTTGTGTCTAACAGAGGGATTATATTTAACTCTTGTATAAAATCTAAAATGTGTTGCATACTATCCCCTGAATATGTCACCCAGTGCTTTGCATATGTCTTAAGATGCCCATTCAGGGGTCAGACAAGCAGACATTTTACTTTCACTTCACTTTTAGAATATAAATTTACAACCCTCCTCCCTTACTTCCCATCCATTCAATATATTTCCTTCTAAAGCATCATCTTCATAATTACATTTGAATTTCTTTAAACTAGAATAAAGAGAGAATATTAGACATGGCAATGTGAGAGGTGGGTAGAGCAGTTCTCTCACCCCTACATCCCACCCTATGTTGATAGTGAGCAACTGACTCCTTAACGGGAATCCTGTCATTTCTCTTTTTTATCCCATTTTTTGAAAGCCCTCTCAACAAACAAGTCCACCCAGTTGTGTCAGGTATACCTTAACATTTTCTTCTCTATCTTTTCTATTTCCTCCCATTACACAGCTTCTTTTGAATGACTGGCATATTTTTCATATCATGCAACTTCCTATATGGAGAACAACTCTGTGAGTTACTGCCTTCTATATATTCACTAGACCCAAAAAACAAGGTTACAGAAGGCACAGAAGAGTGGGGAATCTTTTGTCATATTATAATATATATCATAGTCCCTGTGATTAAATGTGTCATCATAAAGCCAGTTTAGAATTGCCCACATTTATAACATTTATCTTACCTCAAAAGGAATGTAGGCAGTTACCCATATCAGAGTAGATCTGGCAAATTGCCTAATCACCAGCTGTAGCAAGTTAATAAATAACCACTACCCAGAAATGTCTGCTCATACAAGTTTATTTGGGGATTATTTACCAACCTAAAGAATTTTTTCAATTTAGCATTTTCTGGAAAGAGAGATCCTCCACCCCACCCTATAGTTAATTCTAAGAATTTAGGCATCTATGCCAATAATGATTTACCAGGCTTCTGCTATAAAGAACCCTAATTCTTTAACAGAATAGCCTTGGAATTTCATGGTCACCTGATCATGACCTTCATTCTTATATACCATACCGTTTAATCAGTGGTCTTCATTAAGTTAGTTATAAATATACTAGTCCCTCAGATGGCTGTAGAATCATAAGAAGCCTTTTCCACTGACTGGAATTTCTGATATTATTTATTTTTCTCCTATTAAGAAAGCATCTTTCAGACATCTATTTTTGAGTTCCACTGCTCACAACAGGTAGAGAATTGAAATTTTTGTTAATTTCCCTTTCTGCCCAGCAGCATGTTCTGTGTCCACCCATTTAGCTAGTTCTCTGAGTTTAAGTCTAATTTTTCTAAATCCCATTGGTCAGACTGTCCCACAAAACCTGCCTCAAGTCTTTCACACTTCATATCAAAGATGAGTAGACACCATCATGGCATCAAACCCTCATCTTGTTTTCCATCTCATCCTGATTGTGACCAATGGTGACTTAGACACTTATGAATTGTGGATCTGAAAGACAGTTGTTTACACAGTGCCACTCTGTGTTAAGAGAGAAATAGCTTGCCACATTTAACTCAGAAGAATCAAATATCTTCCCCAATATCAAACTAAGAATTGAAATGATTTGATTTAATCCCCAGACACTGGCATGTCATAGAGACTGTTTAGACCTCAAAAACAGCTCCCCTCATTCTTTTTTTGCTGTGTTTAGATGTAATCTAGCTTTTCAGGCCTTCAGGAAATGAATGTAGGACATCACTTACCCAAAGGGAAAGATTTTCAATTAATTCTCCAAAAATTACATACTAGTGGTATTTTCCAGTGTGCCATGGCCCCTAAAATTCATAAGTTCTGTTTAGCTATTATAAAGTGATCAACTAAATCCTAGTAGAGGCATTACATAAATAAGGATTCCCCATTATCTCCATTATCTTATCATGAAAAAAAGGCCATTAAGAGTTGTGATTAGCATGTGAACAATGAAATTTGTCCTCATCATTTTTTCCCTTATTTTTTCCTTCTCTTTCTGGGGTCCCAAATGTAAGAAAGATGAGTTACAACTAATTGCTAATCTTCTACTTTAATCATGCTTGAAACCAGAGGCATAACAAATGAAAATAAATTTTACACATATTTAGTTATATATCACTTATTGTAAGCCGGACACTGTTTTAAGAACTTTTACAAATAATATCCCATTTAATTCAATATCAGTAAACAACTCTATGAAGTACTTGTAATTACTTTATTATTATTACTATTATAGCCATTTTACAGATGAGGAAACTAAGACATGGAAAGGTTAGTAACTTGTCCAAGGTAAGTAGAAGAGACAGATTTGAACCCTAGTATCTGACTTCAATATTCACTCTTAATCACTATGCTAAGCTACTTCTCCTTAAAATAACTATGTATCAAGCTATTATTGCAAATGCAAATTTCTTGGCATATTTAAGAAAAAGCATCATGCAATATTTAGTAAACTAACAGTAAGAGCCTTGGGTTTTATTCTGGCAGTGAAATCATCTGAGTGACCTTTGCTATGCCCGTTCACTACCCTTTGTGTCACTTTTCTCATCCAGACAATATGGGAGATGCTCATGAATGTGTAAGGTTTGATGAATCTCACATGCAATGTAAGCTCCAGGATAATAAGATACTCTGGTGCACAAGTGCCCTTTCACTGGTGATAAATATAACTTCTGACTTTCCAAATGTGAAATGTGCTAAGGTCAGACATTAAGGGGAGATGGAACAATGGAGGCACAAGTACTGATTTAAGAAGAAGTACTCTGTACTATGTTATAAACAAAAAAACACACACATATATGCATATATATATATATCCAATATATTATATACATACATACATATAATTCATCCATTCTTTTACGTATTTATTCATCCAAAAAGTATTTATTGAGCATCTATCATACTATTGATGAGGTTTAGAACATGCTACCCCAAAATATGACACCTTAGCATATTAAATATCATAAGCTAAAGGAATTTTAAAAAAACAAAAGAAGCAGCATTAAAGTCACTCTGACCTTCTGACTTTACTCTTCTTCCCTGAGACAGGCTATAAAACTTCCATGTAAAATGTACCCTCCCTGTACCAGGAGAAGGGAAGACCTGGGGAATCAGGGGCCAAGAAATCTGTACAAACAAAACTTATCAAACTAATACTTGTCTTCCTAGTTACTTCATCATTTGCTAGCCCTAGATGAAATCCTCTGTACTGCCAATTCTTCACAAATTTTTTTTCTAAAAAACAACTTCCTGCACTGGTCACTTCATCAGTTCTTTATTCTCTTATGAATGCTCTTACGTGCATATAAGAACTTAATAAAATTTGTATGCTTTTCTCTTATTAATTTTTGTCAGTTTAATTTTCAGACCCAGCCAGGAACCCTGAGAAAGTGAAGGAAAAGTTTTTCTCCCCTATACTATTATGTGCCAGTTTGTTCTAGACACTGGGCATATGGGTTATTTTAGTTAAATATGGGTATATACCTATAATATATCTGAAGGTATAATTAAATTAATTTATATTTTTTCTATATTTTTTATGATCACATATATGTTAAGATCTACAGTATGACCAACACTTTAGCAAACTTACAAATGAATATTTCATTGTTTTATTTTTAAAAGTAAGTTTCTCCATGTAAGGGTAATATATAAAATGTTGAAAAGATGTATTAAATATTTTCATTCAACAAATAGTTATTAAGAGCTTACCACTTAGGCATCTTCCTACATGCCTAATTCAGGCATCTTACTAGATCTTGGGAGTATAAGAATTAATAAATTATGGTCTCTAGTCTAAAATATATAACATTCCCGGAAAGTCTGCCTGGGAAACTGCTTTATACAATCTAAATGACAAACAGTTGGGTATTAACTATCCATTAATTAATCATGTCCGTTACTCACTTAATTACACATATTGTTGGGAAACTGTTATTTGGACAAAGCAAGTAAAGAAGGCTTTTGAGAAGAGAATGGAGACAACTAGAGAGAGGTTAAAATAAGCCTGGAGAGTTAGGTAAAGACAAAATTATGTACGACCTTCTTCCTCAGGATTTTCCTTTTTTTCTAAGAACAGAAAATCATTAGTTGTGAGGAGAAGATTATTATCATATATATGTTCCTAATAATAAGACTCAGTCTAGAAAACCAATTAGAGATAAAAGAATTGGCTGCAGGTAGATCTATGCTGATTTCATGGACAAAATGGTTCAAAACTATGCTAACTGATTTCATCTCAAATTCTTGACCATAAATCTTAAGTGAGCCTTTGATGCTTTCTGGCATGCACACTACATTCCTCTAGTTACTACCTCTTCCACGCTTCTAGATGAATCTTTAAGAGTTCTCCTTTCTTCTCAAACCAGCAACACCTCCTCTGCTAACTTATTTCTCCACTGATGACCCTGCTTCTTCCTTCATTTTCAAGCAGAAGAGAACTTGCTCAAACTCCCACTACCATATGACTTGCTCTCCAGCAATGTACCCCTATTAGCCACCTTCTCTCTTTACACCAAAGGTGAACGGTTTGTGCTTTAGGCTAAGGACAACTACTCCACTTGTGTACCAGATTCTATTTGAGGAGCCAATATTGCCTATCCAAGGACTTAAGCTCAGCAAGGATATCCTCTCTCCCCTACACCCTCAACTTTTCAACTCTACTGAATCATTCCTGTCAGCTTACAGGCAAGATGTTATCTCTGTCATCATCTAACAACCCTCTTGAGGTTTCAGTGTTTTTAAAAATATAGAATAATTCCTTGGAAGTCACTGATACTTGCTTTCCTTGATACCTCTCCTCCTATTCATTCTCTCTTTTAATATTAAATAAATTATCTGAGCTCTTTACTTTTTAAACTTTTTATTATGGAAATTATCAAATATATTAAAAAATTAGAGGGAATTCCCTGATGGACCAGTGGTTAGGACTCGGTGCTCTCACTGCCAGGGGCCCAGGTTTGACCCCTGGTCGGGAAACTAAGACACCTCAAGCTGCACAGCACAGCCAAAAAAAAAAGCGAGAGAATTATATAATAATGGGTGCACATACACATCACCCAGCTTCACTGATTATTAACTCACAGACATTATTTTATCTGTACCCCTACTCTCTTTCCTCATTTTAAATTGTTCTGAAACAATTTCCAGGTATAACAATTTATTCATAATATTCCAGGATGTCTCTTTAAAGGACAGAGACTTTTTAAAAAATCCGAAGTATTTCAAAACAAAGAAAAGTTATTTCTTCAATAATATTAGTAAGTCCAATGAACTGTCAAAATTTCTCACAAATGTGTTTCATTCCAGTCTGTTTGATTGAATCAGTATCTAAGAAATTAATCACTTTTTGTAACTGATTATAAACTTATTATTGTCTACTTTGGAATACAGATTCTGCCTTCATCATATTGTCTTTTTCCATTTATTTATTTTCAAAACCAAGTTATTTTTCCTACAGTCTGGTTATTATATATAGCAACCCTATGGTACTATCTAACACTTTCTAGACTCAAGTTTAATTTTTTGCAGGACTACTGTACAGATGGTGTTGTGAGCATCTATTACATCTATTATAAAGTCCATAATTTGTGACTGGATTTTTTTCATATCAGGAAAGTGACGATCACTGCTTAGCTTTATTAATTCATTAGTCATCCTTTCTGCCTTTAATTTCACACAAATTATGTTTTTGACCACAACTACATACAAACGGTTCTTGTTAAAGTCACCAGATACCTCTACTGTTAAACACAATGGTAAGTTTTCTGTCCACAATTTATTTCAACCCATTGGCAACATTTGACGTAGCTGATAAATCCTCATGCTTTATAGGCTTTTATCATTGGCCCCCTCCTACCATACAAGCTACTAGCTCTGTTTACTCCGCTGGCTTCCCTTCTTTCCAAATGTTATTGCTGGTGTTCCTTAGTCCTTAGATATCCTCTTCTTTTTATTAATAATAAGCTTATGGTTTCTATCTCACCCAGTCTCATCACTTTAAGTGTCATATATTGTATACTGACAACTCCAAAATTTGGATTTCCAGCTTGGGTCTTTTCTCTGAACTTCTTCACTTTTAGGCCCTTCATTTGGATGACTAATAAACGTCTCAACATATTCATGACAAGTAATGGAATCTAGAATATATGAAGGATTCCTAAATCTCAATAATAAGACAAATGACTGGAAAAAACAGTTCATACAGATAATTTTAAAAAGATGTATAAATGTCCAATAAGCACAGGAAAAGATTTCTAACATCATTAGTCATCAAGAAATAACAATTAAAATCACTAGATTCCACTACATGCCCACTAGAAAAATGATAGACAATAAGTTTTAGCAAGGATTTTGAGCAACTGAAACTCTCATACATTGCTGATTAGGGATGCAAAATGATACAAGCACTTTGGAAAAAAAATTCTTTAAAAAGTAAAGCATACACCTAACATATGATCCAACCATTCCATTTACAGATATTTATGCATTCATAGAAGCTTTATTCATAATAACCCAAATTAAAAATAACCAAAATTTCCATCAATTCATGAATAAATATACAAATTATTGTATACATAAATAAGGTATCACTCAGCAAAAGAAATAAACTACTGATATATGCAGCAACAACATTGATTGATCCAAAACTGTTATGCAGAACAAAAGAAATAATATCTCAAAATGGCATACTGTATGCTCTCATTGACATGAAAGTAAAGAACAAACTTATGACAGAAAACAAATTAGTGGCTGACAAGGATTGCATATGGAGGGGCGGATTGACTACAAAAGAGCATAATAGGAATTTTGGTGGTGATGGGAATTTTCTATGTCTTGATTTTTTAGCTACACAATGTATATATTTTTGAAGCTCACTGAATATCACACTTATGATGCCTATGTGTAAATTATACCTTAGTAGAGTTGATCAAGTGCGTGTGTGTCTGTGTGTGTGTGCATTGGCATTCACAATCTAAGTACGCCACTGTCATCTTCACTGCTTTCTGGTCCAAGCAACTATTTTCCCTTATCCAGGTTATGGTTTTAGCCTCCAAAGTACTCAGCCTCCCCCAACTTTGCCCCCTAAAGTATATTCTCATCACAACACCAGTGATCCTTACAAAATGAAACACACAGCATGTCACTTTTCTGCTCGGAATCCTCAAATAGCACCCCATTTCACTCAGAGTACAAACCCCTTAACCACCTGTATCTCTCTGTCTTTATCTCCTAATATTTTTCCTTTCCCTCACTTTGCTCCAGAGTCATTGGCTTCTTTGCTCATTATTCAAAATGAGAGGCATGTTCTGCTTCAGGTTATTTTTCACCTATGTTTCTCTCTCACCCCAGAGTACTTCCTTTAGATGTCTCTATGGCTAAAGTCCTGGGGCCTCATTCAAGTTTTTACTCAGATTACTCATTTTCAGAGACATCTACCCAACAACCTCATCTAAAATGCCAAACCACTAGTCCATCATCACCATCCTAAATTTCTTGTACTCTTTCTTATTTTATTTCATCCAGAGAACATATCAACTTATAATATGCTTAAAATTTGTGTATTATGTTTGTTTTCTATCTCCTTCCTTTATAATGTAAGCTTCTTGAGGACAGACATTTCTATAACTTCATAACCTAGAATAGCACCTAAAAGCTAAAAGCCAATCATAGAACATCTTTAAATATATTAAAGAAAGCAGGCTATTGCAGATTATATACAGAGCAATTTCAGATTAATAAAATAGTTACAGTATGATACAAATATGTATGAAATGTTTACTTTTGAAATAAGGATTATGGGTATACATGTAGACTTTATAGTGATGAATTTATAATATTTATAGAAATTATACGTTCTCTTAAAAAACAGAATAAGTAATTCAAAATGTAAAAATACAGAAGCCAAATATCATCCAAAACCACAACATCCACATTTTTTCTACAATAACATTGATGGAGAAATTTTTACTAGTCTTTCCCCTTGAGGGCAACTTACTTTTTCATATAGGTTTTTTGAAGAATTCTTCCTTCATTTTAGAAGTTAAATAATATAATTGAAAAAGTTATGTTTCGATGGTAACTGTTTTAATGTTTTCTCTTATATGATGTGCCCTTTTAGTCTGCATATTTTATTCGTCCTTTGATTACTGGAATTAATATGCATTTTGTATTCTAACTCTCAACAATTTTTCTACTCCCTTTCTTCAGTTATTCTATTGATACTTCAACAATAACAATTATTCTTGTGTTAGATAATCTTTGTCATTCAGAACTACTGTTCTCTCTTCAAATGTTTTATATGTTGCCTTTTTTCCTTTGCACTCAATATGATTAGTTCAATGTATTCCTCCATGCCACAGTTGCATTTTTCAGCTATTTATGTGTCTGCCTGTTCCTTATTTATTTATTACATTACCATTGCTTTTTTTTCTGAATTTCTTTCCTCAACTATAAAAATCATACTTTTCATCCAATTATTTGTTTATTTTATATGGATTTTGAATTTTTTTTCTATTTTCTCTATATTTTTATTAAGTTTGTACATACTATTATCTGTGGTGTCTGTTATACTGTGATATGCACTTATTACCTGGAGTTATGTTTTCTTACAGAGTTCTTCATCTTAATGCTGGATTTTTTTCTTTCATTGCTTTACAAAAGAATATCCGTAATTCCTAATAACGTTTATTATCTTCTTTATGCTTAAGTTTTGTTGATAGCTCTGTCCAGAACTTCCCCCTTTACTCTCATTTAGTGTGAGTGAATTCTTAATATTCATCACACTTGACTAAGATAAATTTCTTTTCCACTGCTAAATTTGAGTTTCAAGGCTAAATCTTGTTCTCTATCTAATTTTCTGGGATACAAAGGCATGAGATTGGGGAGAAATGGAACAGAGTGTCCCTCTGGGTATAGGTTCCTCAGTTATGTGCTCTCCTGGGTCCTAATAAATGTCTTCTGGAATCCATTCCAAATAGCTAAAGACATATTTGATTTTTGAGGCTTTTAATTGTTTTACCAACATCTACTTAACTTATGTTTTTATTCTCTCCAATGTGAAACCTGCATTTGAGGATATTCAGTACTCTGCCAGCTCAAACTCTCTGCATCAGGAAACTGTAGTGTTATGAGGAATGTCACTCAACTCATGTTGAAACACGGAGTTGATTTTTTTCAAAGTGCATAATGTATAATCTATGTTTATATCCATTTTCTCTTTTTATTGTTGCCAGTAAACTTTAGATTTTTTTCTCTATTTTTTTATCCTCTGTTAAATTATGAAGATATTTTCTCTAATTTTTGAAAGTCATCTACCAATACTTCATTTACCTTTAGTTTCCTAAACTATAACATCTAGGTATTAGCAATACTTACCTTCAGCCCTATTTTGGATATTACCTAAGGAAAGGAACATGTAGCGTTTGGTATATAGCCTTGTACAAAGTTAGTGACACAAATCAAGTTAAACTACTGTTATCATTCATTTCCAAAAAAAAGTATTGAAACTTGTCTTATATACAAAAAAAGATTAGAAAAAGATAATATTTCCAAATGTGTTTTTCATAAGGCTCACTTTGGGTGTCTTCTTGAAACAAGAAATTAAGTTTATTTTTAGGCCATATATAAAACCTATATATATTTTAGAAAGTGAAGAAAAACCTTGACTTCTAAAGTAAAAGTATCATTTTTTAATTTGGGAAATTGTATTCTAATGAAACAGATGGAAAAGCTGTAGGTAAATTTCAACTGCCATTAATTATGTATATCTGTTGGATTACAACAGCTGGTATTATTATAAATGTTATTAGTCTTATTAGGCATGTATGTAGTATTTTATCTGCAAGATGCTTTATAGCCTTTAATTAGTGCATAACAGTCTTAAGAAGTGGATGATGATGGTTATATTAAATTCCAAGTAGTGGAAACCAAAATTTCAATGGTTATCTTTACAACTAATTCTGTCAGTGTTTTAGGTATAGAAGGAATTAAGATTCCTAAGTAAGTGCTTATAATCATACTGTGTTCTCCTTAAAATTCAGTTTTTATATAAGTATTATAATGCTATTTTTACCCTATTTTAAATTTCATGTTTCATGTTTTTGGCATGAGACAGTTCTCCTTCATTCTCTGCTTTGGAATAAAGTATTTTTTTGTGGGGAGGGGTGCTTCTTTTATTTATTTTTTTCTCTTAGGGAAAAAGTTCATGTAGGAATTCTACAGGTATATAGTATACATAATATATTAAATTAATTTTATTTTTAAAATGGGACAAAGCTAAAAGCTTATATATCACAAAATATACTGCAACTTCCAAAATATCTTTTTTATTTAAAAGCATCAAAATTCCATCCACAACTTTGATTACAACTATATGAATAAATCAGAATCTAAAATTCAGGATTTCCAAATGTGTTTATCATAAAAGTTCAGAACTCATGATGCCTAGATTAACGGCAAGTCAGTTTTGGCTGATTGACTGATTAATACCCAGTCAAAACTCACTGGACATTAATCTAGGCATCAGGATTTCTGGTGTCAAAAATCTATAGCTAACACAGTGGACTAGACTGAGGAGATGATGACTTTTGCTCTCTTTAAAGCAGTGAAGAGCCAAGGATATATAATTCTCTTTGTATATTTTCATGCATAAACACTTTTAAAATATTTTAAAACTATATTGATGATTATATAGCAATTAGAAAGTGTATGGATAATAGAATGACTTTCATCAGATTAAAGGTAATTAAATAATTTATGTCATCTTGACACTATAATTTGATACAATATGTTTCTTAACTAGTTAAAATCAGTATATTTAGACTTTTAATTAAGATGTTAATTAGCTAGTTATAGGTAAGTAAATATATTATCTAATTTTCTACATTTAACAGTTCCCACTCCCTTATTTACCTATGACCGCAATCTCTAGAAAGTGCATATTCCACACAAGGACAAATATAAGTTAAAGGGTATAGTGAAGGAAATTTTTGAAAAGAGTTATTGCTGCATGGTTCTTTTTAAAACAAAAACAGAGACATACCATTTATAAATATATTGGAAGGGTCATCAGGGAGAACTCTAAATTATGATATGTAATTATTAACTTCAGATAGTTCAACAGAAATGAATACTATATTATTACACATAACGCATACTTTTGTTGCCTCAGGAAAAGCATTACCACAGCTATTTATTAAATAGTCAGTTATACATTGGTACTATCCAAAATGATATAAAACATCTTTCAGTAGTGATACCTGTACCCTAAGGGCATAATATTTGAGACAAATAGAACTCTATTAAAAATGCCTAGTGCAGATTAAAATATGCACTTTTCATTGGGAAAAAAAGCTTAAATGCACTGTGCAGGATAATGAAGAACAGTATGTGACCTTCTTAGTAACTTGCTATTTAAGGCTGTAAATAAACACTAACTCCAACATAAGCAAATGTTTAAATAATCAAAAGTAAATAAATGCTGTTTTTTTAATCTCAAAAAAGAATTTATATTTGGAAATTAGGTTAAAGCAAAAGGTGTTTAAAACATGATTAATTTAAGAAAACTATAAAATTATAGATACACAGCATGTTAATAATGAAGCAATTAAAATGGAATTCTTAACTACAAATGAATTATCAACCATCCCTTTAAAGAGAAAACTTCATGAATTGACACTCTTATCTAATTTATAATCCTCTGAACTATATACAATTTTGGACATATTTTTTAAAAGAAACTCCTGAAATAAGTTAATTCCTCTTTAACAGAAATAAAAATAACTATCAATGTATTAATAATTGACTTTTGTTGGGTGGGTAACAGGTGTCAACAAGTTACTGGCAATTGATTATGTTTCTTAGAGCAGTGGTTCTCAAACTTTGCCACTTATTAGAATAACCTGGGAGCTTTTAAAAATCCATGTCTAAGTTGCATTTCATGCTTACTAAATCAAAAGTTCTAGAGCATAAATGGCATCAATGCTTTTTGTTTGTTTGTTTTTAATTCTCAGCGTTTCCAATGTATAGCCAAATTGGAGAATCAGTTTCTTAGAATAGTATCTGCCAAACTTAAAATGCAATTTATCATTCAAGAATTCTGCAGCAGTGTCCAAGATTCTTCATCTCTAACAAACATCTAAGTGATACAGTTGCTGCAGGTCTTTGTACTTCACCTTGAGAAGCAAGGCCTTAGAGCATCTTTGTTAGTACAACATCACTCAAATACCACATGAAAGTCTAACACAATATGTGTTTTCTGATAAGAGAAAACAACACTATATGAGATTTGTGATTTTTTTTCCTCTGAAACTGTTAATTTATTATAGTGCTATTGATGTTAACTTTATTAAAATTTAAAAACGTGTTGATCATAAGCTTAAATTATTTTTAAGATAGCATTTAGAAACATTTATTGATGTAGGAAGACATATTATAGTTTTGGTAGATGCTTCTGTATATTAAGCTTGCTCTAATTACCTAGAATATGTAATTTTTCTGTACTATATTCAAAGATTTAGGACTTCAGGAGGATTAGAATTCCTTTTAGCCCACAGAAATTTAAAATAATTTTATCAATATTTTTATAAAGTCTGTCCATGCGAGTCTGATTTTTCAATTTATTATTTTATTTAAATCAATCTAAAAATAACAGGGTTCAGATTATCTTCTTTCATAATAAGTATGACAATAATATATTATAAACACCATTCACCTGAAAATCTCAGAAACCAAATCTTATAACCTGTTGGTAATCTAAAGATAGCTTAATGAAGTCTACTATATTTTGACTTGATTATTGAAGGAATAATTAAAAAGGAATACAACCAGTACGTATCCTGTACCTGAACTTCTTCAAATTGTGTTCTTTTAAGTGTATGCTGAGGAGATACTAATAGTGTTAATTTGCTTCTTTAAATTTACTTTCCTCCTGTTACTAATATTCAATAGAAAAATCTCATTTACCTTTCCTTAATTACACTTTATTAATCAAAGCAATACATCTATGCAGCCATTTCTTTCCTAGTTATCTTCATATCTGAGTAATACAAGTGGCTTTTAAAAATAATCTTGTAAGTGTATTAAACATTAGATGAAATGATAATTGAACCTATTTTTATTTTGAATACTGACATCCTGAGTTAGAAAAGGACTCCACTATAATTCCTAAGTGTCTCTTAATCATGCCACTTTATGAAGTTGACTAGAATGTGTTATATCTAGTTGAGTACTCTGTATTTTTTCCTTGTTCAGAACTACTGCCACCATTACCATCACAACAAAAAGTCTAAGTCATCCTTTGATAAGGAAGAGAAGGTTTGAGAAAGAAAACGTTATATTGAATTTTTAATTAAAATTTTAATTAAAAAAAGTCTTTTTAAAAATTTATGAGCCATAGGAAGTGAGAAATATATCAAATTAATGTGTATTAAAATCACCTATTCAGGGCTTCCCTGGTGGCACAGTGGTTGAGAGTCCTCCTGCCAATGCAAGGGACATGGGTTCGTGCCCCAGTCCAGGAAGATCCCACATACCGCGGAGCGGCTAGGCCCGTGAGCCATGGCCACTGAGCCTGCGTGTCCAGGAGCCTGTGCTCTGCAACGGGAGAGGCCACAACAGTGAGAGGCCCGCGTACCGCAAAAAAAAAAAAAAAAAAAAAATCACCTATTCAAAGCATACCTCAAGTAATATTCCCTAGAATTGTAAAACTTAGATATTCGTCAGGTGTTAAACTAACTCACACTTGCATGCACTGGTTGAGGTAATTTAATTATTGTCATATTGAAATGACACACGCTACATTGGGTACATAATGATTTATTGAGAAACAACACTAGTTATACAGTTACTCCTATTACCTCTTCTGCAGAATGCATTGCTATCAAGGTCTCAAGTCATTTCACCAAGTCATCAAGCTTAAACTTCCTTTTCTTTATCTTATTTGAAAAGAAGTAGAAAAAGTCATCTAACACAGTATTCCAATCTACCCTATTCAATATTGTTGCATCTTCTGACATCTTAAATTTTTTTTCTGAAAATACTTTCACAAAGTGTATTTAAGTTCTAAATAAAATTTATCTTAGAATTTTGAGAACTTTAGAAGGAAATCAAAGTGTATATATAAAATGTAATAATTGCAACTGAAAAATTAAACATGAACAATTTCATTTTTGTATATCTAGATATAAACTTTGGTGACACTTAGAGCAAGAAAACACACTGTAATTGTAAGTAAATTTCAGAGCTGAAATTTAGACTTATATTTATGATTCACGCCCTTTCTCTTTTTTTGCAATAATTTTGTATGTATAGAAAAGCTACAAAAATAGTACAGACATTTCCTTTGTAGTCTTCACACAGTTTCCCCTAATATTAACATCTTGAATATTCATAATATGATTATTAAAACAAGAGAAATTAATATTAGCACCATGCTGATAACTAAACTAGATTTTATTTTGATTTCACCTGTTTTTCAACTAATATTCTTTTTCTGCTCTAAAGTCCAATCTAAGATGCAAAATTGCATTTACTTATTTGTTAAAACTAATATACAAATGAAAGAGATTTAGAACTGTAACCTATACACCCATATGATAAAAAAATTACTAAATATTACTGATAGAATACAGTATTTGTGTACAGTTCCTTTGTCTTTAGTCTTATATTACTCAGCCAAATACTATTTTCCAAAGTTACATAGGTTAATTCTTTTCATCCCCACCTTCTTCACTGTAAAATTATTAATTTGAAATATAAAGTTTATAACTGTTTGTATTCTAATTTCAGTTCCCTTTTGTATGAACTGAATTTTATACCCTCAAATTTATAGGTTGAAGCTTAACCCCCAATGTGTCTATATTTGGAATAGGGCCTTTATGGAGGTAATTAAGGTTAAATAAGATCATAAGGGTGGGGCCCTAATCCAATAAGAGTAGTGTGCTTATGAAAAGAGGAAGAGATTGTCAAAGTGTGTTTGCACAGAGAAAAATGGTCATGTGGAATAAAGCAAGAAGGTGGCTATCTGTAAGTGAATGAGAAAAGACTCAGGAAAAACCATGAGTAAAGTAAATTTGGAGGTTATAAAGCCTTGGATAGCAAAACAAATAACAGAAATACTTGGGTTTTAAAGTGATATTATGATTGAGTTTATTTTTAACTGGCATTAGAAGTGGAGATTCCAGGACTCCAAAATGTCATATCAACCTGACTCGTTTTTTGAATGAAAAAACAAGAGAAAGAAAACCTAGAAAATTTATGAAATATGACCTCTGCTGCTACAGGCACAAGAACACATGGCCGGGGGCTTCCCTGGTGGTGCAGTGGTTAAGAATCTGCCTGCCAATGCAGGGGACATAGGTCAAGCCCTGGTCCAGGAAGATCCCACATGCTGCGGAGCAACTAAGCCCGTGCACCACAACTACTGAGCCTGCATACCACAACTACTGAAGACCGTGTGCCTAGAGTCCATGCTTCGTGACAAAAGAAGCCACCACAACTAGAAGCCCGCACACCCAATGAAGAGTAGCCCCTACTTGCCGCAACTAGAGAAAGCCTGCATGCAGAAACGAGGACCCAATGCAGCCAGAAAGAAAGAAAGAAAGAGAGAAAAAACACATGGCCGTATTCCCTCTACTTTCTTAGGACTCAGAGAAGAATAAATATAACAGAACTGGATTGTGCAAGAAATTTGCCATCTATAAGAAAGCAAGATGAAGACAAAGATAAGAGGGGTAAGGATAAAAGAAAGGAGAACAGAAAAACAGAAAGGTTCAGAAGCCCAGGAAGATGCTAATCCAGATTGTCTTTCCCTAAAAGACCAACTTCCCCTGACAGGAGAGGGAGACAGGACCGTCATAGTCCATTTCATCTTCACAGAATCAAGAACTGAGGAGTCCATCCCTCATTCCAAAAATGAAAGAGAAAACTCCAAAGCTCCCAAAATCTGAAGAGAAAATAAAAGAACTTCCTGTGTAAGAGGTCACCTCCACTAGTGATAGCCTAAAATTTCTCAAATCTGAACCTGTATCAAAATCTAGAGAACCTTCTCTGGGAAAAACAAACATGCACACAAAAATGTCCAAAAAAGAAAAGGAGAAGACTCACTCAGTCATGTTCCAAATTGAGGTCCCAAACACATTCTAGCTGTCCTGATTCTAAACCAATCCAGCGCCACAGATACTGTTGAAGATCACAGCCACAGGGAAGGCTTCCAAGCCCCTCAAAGGAGAACTCCACCAAAGACAGATGTCTCCTCCAACAAGGCATAAATGAAGTAGATTTACAGTGAATCAAAAAGATGCTCATCCATAATCTGGAAGTAGTTCAGCATTTTACTCATCTCCTTCTTCATCACCACAAAAGAAACCTCCTTCTACATCACCACATAAGAAACCTAAGGGTCAACGAAAAAGTAGCAGGTAATCTCCTTCAGCAAGTCCTAGACCAAGGTACTGGCTATCACCTCCAGCAACTCCCCTGCCAAAAGCTTGTCATTTTTCAACCCTGTAAAGTCCAACTGTACAAGAAAAATTGTGCTTCTATATCTCCAGAGGGAAATTCAGGTAACATGACCAAGCTCACAGGCACTGAGAAATGAGAGTGCCCCTCACCAGCACCCGAGCCTACAAAACTAGAGTCATCTAAAAGGGCAAAAGAGAAAGTGGCAAAATAGAGCAGCAGATTCGGTACAGCAGGGATGTCAATATCACCAACAAAATCAGCAGTCTTTATATGACTGGCTCCTTCTCTCCTCAATAACTTTCTACTCAGGAGGTCTCATGAGAATTATAACGAGGTAGGCAGGCTGCGGACACATTCCCATTCCTAGGGTGCTTCGCCACGAGATGGGCCAGAAAGAGGCTTCTCTCCCTGTAGACGGAGAATTTGTCCCCACAGCCAATCAGAAGGCGACCTCTTTTTCCTCCCCCACCCTTCTCTTCTCAGTCCTCTCCCTTCTCCTGTCCCACATCTGTTCACCTTTCCCAAGAAGATACCCTTCTAGAATACAGAGGCGATTTTACCCTTCACTCCCCAAAGAGAAGAACAGCCCCCACCCCAGTCCCAAAGAAGGCATCACCATCTGACCGCAGAAATGCAGGGACTCCCATTCTCCACCTCTGAAAGAAGCTTCCCAGTCAGTCACCAAGAGATTTTTGCCTTCATTATCATCAAAGCATAAGAAAGGGTCTTCCCTGATCCTGTTTACCCAAGAGGCATCATCACCACAACCAAACAAACAGCATTTGTCCTCACTAACTCTGGAGCTCCTCAGACCACTTTGAGCCCCTCTCACCCTTTCTTCCTCACTCACCCCTCCCCCAACTCCCTTCCTAAGAGAAATAGCAGCAGCAGCATACCAGGAAGAAGGCAGTCCACATCCCCAAGCTGTAGGGCCAGGACTCTGGAATTCAAAACAATAACGACAAAAAACAAAAGAAGGCAGCCTCAACAAGCCCTCAGTCTCTCATGAGGGTCTCATCCTCCAGATCCGTTTCAGGATCTTCTGATCGGTGGCAATCTCCATTCCTGCCCAGTATGTCACCCAGTAGCACAAGAAAACACAAGAAGAAAAAGACTGGCTGCTGCTGCGGCAGGTACTGTAGACCTTGCAATCATTCCTGCTCCCCAAACAGTATCAGAACTGGAAGAACTGAGCCAGAACCAGAGCCAAAGGAGAAACTGAAGGTAAAGCTAAGGATAACCTTGATGACATAGAAGGCACCTGTGAGAAAAGGCACTGAGATCAACGTAGAATGCTGACATATTTCCCAAAGATGGAAATGTTTGGTATGATGTAAGTTTTATGTGGCTTGTGCACAATGGATTTACACTGTGAAAAGTGTTCATAGTATATGTGTCATTCTTTCATTGACAGCTGACTAATTTAGAGTGAAATACTTTAAGCCAATTTTTTTCTTTAAAAGTATCTTAAATATGGTTGGCATTCTTATGTTTCCTTTCGTTACCCATGGCTATTCCCAGAGAGTTAATTTTATTTTATTTACTTTCTCTCATTTGAGTTGTAATACCCATTTAAGTTACCATGTTTCTAACCCTTCCATGGTTTGTAAAGCTTGCCCAGAAATTTGACCATTGTTGAACAATGAACAACGCACAACACCTGAACAATATGAACACAACAATGACCAAAATTATAAAAGAATATTTTAATGCAATGGTCCTCATCTTTTATTTATGTAAGTAGTCAAAATATAATACCTATACTATACAATCTTTTTCCAGAAAATAGAAGAGGAAGAAATACTTCCCAGCTGAATTTAAGACAGAATTATTCTAACACCAAAATCAGAGAAAGATATTACCAGAAATGAAATTACAAATGAAAAATCCTCATAAACATACCATATCTATTTGTGATGTTTTCTTTAATGGAAGGTTTTTAACTTAATTCAATTCATTTGATAACAAGACAATTGATGACCAGTTTCTTCTTGAGTGATTAACATTAACGTTAGCATGCATTTTAAAGATTAGTAAGTAATTACCACAGTGCTTTTCAAAAAGGCTATTATAATTCATTCTTTCAGAAGCAGTATATGAGAATTTTGTTTCCCCTGCAATGCTAAAGAAGTAGTAGTAATCACAACGTTTAAAATTTACTGATTTTGTAATGCATTGTCTCATTGTTATTTTGATTTACAGTAAGGCCACTAGTTGTGTCTAGGTAGTACTTGTGTCTACTTAAATTTATTGCTATTTTGAATGTACGGTTTTACAACTTGCTTAATCATATATCTTTGTACAATTTTCTATTATGTATATTTATTTTGTCAATGAGACATAGATCTTGGGCTTTAGTAGGAATATATGTATATCTCTACTAAAGAGAAGTATATATATATATATATATATGTATATATATTTAATTTATATATATGTATGTTTGTTTAGATCTGAGGAGGTTATGGATGGTGATATGTAAATCTTACTGAATAGAAATCAGCATATGGACCAAATCTGGTCCACTTCTTATTTTTATACATGAAGTTTACTGAAATACAGTCACATTCATTTCTTTATGTATTATCGGTAGCTGATTTGGCACTACAACAACTGAATTAAGCAGAGCTGAGCTCACAACAGAGACTGTATGGACTAAAACACCTAAAATAATTACTATCTGGTTCTATACTGACCCCTATCACAGACTATAGGTAATAGGATTTAGAACTAGAAGGAAATAAAACCTACATTTCATTTTCTATTTGACAAAGAGACAGAATTAAAGCATTGAATAATTGGTCTAATTAAATGTATCTAGTTACTTTAACCCAAAATGAGAACTCTAACTTCTTGATTTTCATTTTCATCATTTCTATGCCTGTATCTACTTTTCAAAATCTGTAAATATGGCCATTTACTATATAAACTTTAAGGAAAATCAACCTTTGGTAAAATAAGTACTCAGCAGATTGCAGATATTTTATCATAACATGATTTGCCCAAATCACAAGTAGTTAATATAAAATATAGATTATTAAATTCTTAAAGAATATATGATGAATATGAATGCCTTATATAGCAACTATTAAGATTAGAATCAATATCTAAAAACAACACTAATCTTTGAGGAAGGTAAATGTTTTTCCACTATAGTGCTTGACAGTGCTTAAAATTATTTTTTAAATGTAACTCATTTAGCATAGATAAAGAATTAGAGATAGTAATATAATATTAATAACATAGATATAGTAATAAAGATTAGCATAGCTAAAGAATATTAGGAAATTCCATCACCCCTTTGTCCTTATCATTCTTCAAGGACTCTACTAATAATTCTTTTGTTTTCCATGGTGAACTTTGTATGATAAGTAGTTTTTAGTTACTTTCCTTTACTTAAGATAATTGAATATATATGTATTAGTTTGTTAAGTCTTTCATAACAAATACCACAGACTGGGTGACTCAAGCAACAGAAATTAATTTTCTTACAGTTATGGAAGGTAGAGGTCCAAAATCAAGGTGTCATCAGGCTTGTTTCATTCTGAGGCCTCTCTCCTTGACTTGTAAATGGCCATCTTCTCCCTTTATCTTCATGTGGTCTTTCCTTTATGTGTGTGCATGTCTGTGTTCAAAGGCACTCTTCTTGTAAGGACACCAGTCATATTGGATTAGGGCCCACTCATATTACCAGAGGACCCGCTCATTTTACCTTAGTTATATCTTTAAAGACCCTATGTCTAAATACAATCACATTCTGAGGTACTGGGTGTTAGGACTTCAACATACGAATCTAGGGCAGGGGGACACAATTCTGCCCATAATAATATATTACTCTTATTATCCCACATTTTTCATAGACATATTGGTACTATTTAAACATAGGCACACAACTATATTTAAAATAGATAACCAACAAGGACCTACTGTATACCACAAGGAACTCTGCTAAATATTCTGTAATAACCTAAATGGGAAAAGAATTTGAAAAAGAATAGATACATGTATATGTATAATTGGACCACTTTGCTCTAACCTGAAACTAACACAACACTGTTAATCAACTATGCTCTGATATAAAATAATAATAAAAAAATATGAGAGAAATTGGGAAGTCTATGTTATGAAATATATTTTAAAAATCAAAGAACAATGCAGTGTTCACCAATAAGGTCTATATCAAAGCAATAATATTTTAGTTTCTTAGAAATTAGTTTTTCTCCTGGCCTGTGAAGCAGGTATCTGTGCCTTTGGCACTGCAAAGCTGTCCCAAGGAAGAAGTGATATTACACTGCGGACTTAGTGGTACATTCTCAACAGGAACAATTCAGATGCTGGTTTTCTGCAAGTTGTTGGTGTAAGATACTAGATTCAAACATAAAGGTCATTTAGAAACATTAAATATTTACATGATATGGAATGAATTCAAGCAAAAAAAAAAACTGAAGGGGAATTTCACAGATCTAAGCTTTAAGATACAGAGAAAAATATTGTCACTGTAAAAAAAATTGAAAAGAAGCTAGGATGAGCAAGCGAAGATCTACAATTGTATTTAAGGTGTGCGTTCTAAGTCCTACTTTTAGTGATGTGACCTACTGGGCAGAAAATTATTGAATTTTTTGGTGTTTTAAGTGATCCTTAAAATGATCACTGGATATGGGCCTGCCCGTTCTAATGATCAGTTTCTTCTGTACGATTTGTGCTTTCTTCATTCTAAATTTTGTCTTATTATTTTTTATGGATTTAAAGCTACCATGATCACAATTTGTCACTAAAATCCACAAAGAAAATTTAAAAGATAAAAGCATAATAATATTTATTTATATGCAAAAGGAAACCATTTCATAGGCCTAAGGTTATCTATAAGTATAATTTCAGATCTACTATGATTTACAATGTTTATGTTCTAGTTCTAACAATCCTATCAATATCTTGTCAGATTGACTTTTCTGACTTTGTTATGTTTTACCCTCATAAAGAGTTCTTTCCACGTAGGCAACATAGATTATCTGGTAGTAGTAATAATAATTAGCTAAATTTTTTGACAGTAACTATTGTTTTTATTTAAACA